>NC_142049.1:24697350-24875475 GCF_982192425.1 Myodes glareolus | reverse complement strand
AACTGGGTCACTTCGTTCTCGGTTTATTCCAGAGTGGCCTGAGGGACTCCAGACCTCCCTCGAAGAAGCAAAGTCTGAGGTGGAAGGAGTATGTATTCTTCAGCGCTCTCCTACATCCATGGCTACTTGGGTGCTTGACTTATCGAAGGTATCCCCCTAGACGAAAGTTAGAGTGAGACTCAGCATTGTGCCAGGGTCCAACCTCCATCTGGGTTTCTATTTTGAGCCTCAGTCTCTGCTTCCATAGTCCAGCTCTTTTGTAGTTATAAGACCTGCATTAACATCTTCCTGACACGTCGGGAAGCGCTACCCGCAAGGCAGAATCTAAGTTTGTAAACCAGCTTCCTTGGGCCGCCACGTGTCAGCCGTCTCCATATAGTCATGGGGACTATCTACCTTCTGCCCTCCAGAATGGTGAAGACAAGTCTCGCTAGAAATAATTCCATTGCAAATGTAATATATATGCATATATGTATCTATATTGTATATACATACAATTTCTGGATATTAAGTAAAAGAACTATGTGTGGAGATTTAAAAATAAAAGTGTAAAAATAATAAAATCTCAGTATCAATATTCTCTAAGAAGATCTTACATAGCCATTCCTACTACAAGCATTTAAAACAGTATTGATGAGATTATTTGTTTCTTGTAGGTATGCTCATTGTAAAGCAGTCAAATAGATGTGGGTCTGTGTATATAGAGTGCAAAAACAGTGTATAGGAAAAATAATTTTGGTCAACAGCCCATCACTCCACAGACTCATGTGCACCCTCAGAATTGAGCCCACGCTCCTCCGTGGTTTCACGGTCAGAGGCACAATTGCACATCAGAGTTCAAGGCATCGTTGTGCTATGGCTTCTTGAAACCACTGTTCACAACGGCATCACCCTGCAGCCCCTGACCTGCCAGCCAAGGGGTGAGGTGACCCCAACGAGCCTGTCTGTGAGATTACAGAGGGATTTACAGAAGCAACAGCCCTGTAGATAAATATTTTTTCACAGGACGCAAATGAAGGAAGCTCTGACATTGTTCCTATTGGGTTCATGGAGATACCCAGACAAAGTGTTCCTTGAAGAATGAAGGGTCTCAGTGGAAAGCCTAGAAGTCACAGGAGAGATTGAATATGCTCCTTTCTGCATAAACACACGTGCATGCAGGCATAACGGTGTACATGCGCAGGGGACACGGCTGGCTCGTCGTGAGTAAGCAAAGCTCATTTCATTGGCGGCAAGTGTTCAATAAAACCTTTGTATATCCTCCAAAATTCAACCTGCCAGCGATTTTCATGGGTTGTGTCAGCCAAATGTTATTAGGAAATTGTGTAGTTAACCTCATGTGAAAACTTTATTGCAACAGTCTTATTTGGTGCTTATATATCAGTAGGCTTGTGGTGCTCAAAACCTGGCTTCGGCTAGGCTTCTGACACTGGAGTTTTCCAGCATTTTTCCAGTTAACTGGAATTATCACCCATCAGTTTCCTTTTTAATTAGCTGGGGAAGTGAACTGGTATTTCTTTATGTTCCCTTTCCAGAGGGAACCAGGAACAAAGATCGGATCCGTCACACCAGTTCAGAAACATGTCATCTTTCTCCTTGAGCAAAAATGCCTCCCAGCTGCCCCTGTCCCAAAACCAAACAAATCTCAAATAGTTATGAGCAGCGATAGGAAGCCGTTCCTAGCCAACGTTCTGGTACTCACGTTAGCCTGAGTGCTCAGGATGGCATGAAATAGCCAGTTAGAAATGGAAATGCCACCTTGACAATACAAGGACAGAGTCTCCTCTCGGAGGCAGTGACTGCAGAAGAGGAAAACCCTAGCTCCAGAGGGTGAGCTTCATCGGGCTGCATGCCCCGCGGTTGCTCTTCAGCATGCAATCACGGAAGGGAGAGTTCATTTGCTGCTACAAGCCATGCAGCTAGTAACAGCTTTCAGAATCTCACAGCATGGGTCTGGGATACGCCTAGGTAACTTAGCTATTGTAGGTCAATCAAGGGGCCTGGAGTTTTGCGAGAGAAAGGTCCAGCACTTTCATGCTCCTGCTTGTGTCCGTGAAGACCCCCAAGTTCAAGTGGGTCATCTTCTATCCACCATGTCGCAGGCATCACACATGATTTCAGATGTCTCAAAGAAGAGATTGTTTTAAAACATTATTGGTATGCGTGTTTGCACAAGCTCCAACATACACATGGCTTTCAGGGAACAACTTTCTAGAGTCAGAACATGAGTTTCCAGTGTCAAACTGCAGTCACCAAATTTGGCAGCAAGCACTTTTACTCACTAAAGCCATCTCATGGGCTCACGAGAAATCATTTGTCTATGTGTATGTCTGTGCAACATACGCATGCAGTGCCCACTGAGGCCAGAAGAAGGCATCAGATCCCCTGGGACTGGAGTCAACGTGTTTATTAGCTACTATTTGGGTGCTGGGAATTGAACCTAGTTCCTTTGGAAAAGTAGTCAGTGCTCTGACTGATCTATCTCCCTAAGGAAACATACACACACACACACACACACACACACACACACACACACACACACAAGGAATTTTTTAAAGAACGCTTTCTAAACACAACTTGCCGCACACGACGCCCGTCTGTGTTCTATGAGCCATATAGTTCGTGAACCGGGCAAAGGGCTGAAGATTGAAACACACAAGACTCACAGAGAGAGACACGGGTCATCCTTGATACAGGAATGCTCCAAGAATGTCCCCTTTATTGTGTTCAGGGGCAGTTTATTAGGGATAGCCACGCCCCAGCCAAACACACCAGAAACCATTCCCCTGCCATCAGGAACTCCTGAGGGTCTCGTGCTCAGAGCAGCTGTAGGCTCTCAGATCAGGGGAAAACAAACTGTTTACAAGAAATTCAGGATCTGGGGGCTCACTGCTCCCAACAACGACTGGAGAAAAAAAACCAGTGAAATAATTCTTAATGATATTCTGCTATACTCATAGATTTGTGCCTAGGCCCGTCATCATCAGAGAGGCTTCATCCAGCAGCTGATAAAAGCAGATGCAGAGACCCACAGCCAAACATTAGGCAAATCTTGAGGAATCTTGCAGAAGATGGGGAGGAAGGATTGTAGGAGCCAGAGGCATCAAGGACATCACAAAATAACCCACAAAAATCAACCAGCCTGGGTGCATAGAGGCTCACAGAGACTGAAATGTCCATGAGGGAACCTGCATGCCTTTGACCTAGGCCCCCTGCTTACGTGTCACAGTTGTGTAACTTGGTCTTCTTGTGGGACTCCTAACAGTAGGAGCAGAAGATGTCTCTGGCTCTTCTGCCAGCTGTTGGAACCCTTATCCTCATACTAGATCGCCTCAGCCTTCAACCTGATAGGCCATGTTTGATTGACATCCATGGGAGAGGCCTGCCCTCCTCTGAATAGAAATAGAAGACTAGGTGGTGAGTGTGGAAGAAGAAGAAGGGAAGAGGGACTCGGAAAAGAGGAGGGAAGGGTAACAGTGGTCAAGTTATAAAATAAATAAGCAAACAAGTAAACAAAAAAACAACATATATTTTTAAGATAGGACATTTTCTATTCAGTCTTGACATTAGTTCTGAAGCAGAATATAGCTGTGGAAGTTGGGACAGCATAGCCTGAATTGTTCTTCCTGCCATCACAGGGAAGGCTACATGGATGCATCTGTGCCCTCCCAAGATGTGCATTTTTAAAAGGCATTGAATAGTTTAACTATTTATTTTGTCAAAAAATATATAAAGCAAGAACACTGAACTTAGAGTGGGACAGCCAGCTACAAACATGCTGAAAGTGTCACAGAGATGGGTCAGTTGTCAGTGTGCCTGAGAGCCTGAGTCTAAATCCTCAGTACTCATGTCAAAGAGGCATGGTCTCTGTTTTTGTCACCCTAGTGCTGGGGTGGTAGTGACAGACAGACCTCCAAAGCTCACAGGTCAGATTTTATAGCCAATCAATGAAGCCCAGTTACAGTGAGAGACCATGGACTTCCCCAAATAAGGTGTAGTGTGACAGAGGAGGACGTCAGATGCCTACCCATGGTCTCCACATGGACTAGCACACACATGTGCCCAGAGCCAAACCCCCAAGGCCCAAACACATATAGTGCACACGGAAAACACTCCAGAAGGGTGTGTGACCTTTCCACATGACAGTTATTGTTTTCTTCAAAATACAGAACCATCGACCATCAGTCATTGTGATGAAAACTTTTCTACACACATCTCTGCATTTACATATCATAGTCTATATAATATTATCCCTTCATTCAAGAATTGTGTGCTATTGCAATGGCAAAAAAGTAATGAGAAACTATGCTTCATTTTTAGTAACATCTTATTATTTAAAAATCCATAGAGAAATTATAAGGAAGATAATAAAGTATACTTTACCCCATTACTTAAAAACACCCACTATCACTTGCATTTTAACACAGGCAGTAAAGGTATGTCTATCAAGATTCCCCTCACTGTCACCTTGTAAGACTCTTGAACATCATCTTAACTGATCTACGATACAACATCTTGTCGATATGCCATAATTTACTTGGTGGATATCTGATATTCTGCATTTTTATTCTTTTATTTTACACTTCCCCAGAAGTTCTTCAGTATTTATTTATTTTATTTCTGTGTGGGCATGCAGGTGTCAAGGCAGCCATGTGGAAATCAGGTAGCACCTTGCTAGATTCCGTCATCTCCTACTACTATGCTGGTCTCTGGGACTGAACATGGGTCATCTGCCTTGGCAGTCACCTTCTCTGATTGAGTCATTTTACTGACCCAGAAAGTATGTGCAAACACATCCTCTGATGCTACTATAGACATTGCTTATGAAAGACACCAAAGATGTAATAACTTTAGCTTTGCCGAAAGTGATGATGACTTTAGAGTCTTTGGACTGAAAATGATAAAACGTTTCTAATAGCAGCCTCATTTCCTGTATAAAATACTTGTTTGATATGGGGACACTGTAGCAAAAGTATTTTAAAAAAGACACTTGACAAAATGCTTCTGCTACAAAACAGGGACCACTGGAGTCAGGAGAACTGAGAGAAGAGAGGTGAATAAGATGATGGATTGAAGGCTCAGGGGTCAAGAACATCTGTAGATCCTCCAATGAGTTCTGTTCCCAGCAGCTGTGTTAAGGTAGCTCACAATCACCTGTAACTCCGGCTCTAGGGCATCTAACATTGTCTTCACCCTCTGCAGCAGCTGAACACCCAAGGCTGGCACACACACACACACACACACACACACACACACACACACACACACATCTTAAAAATAAAGGAGAGTCTGAACATTTTTGAGTATCTCAAGTTTTCATACTATGAACTCACATTTCACCGAATTCCTGTTCAAGGCCCGACATAGTTTTGGGCCAGTTAAAATACTCAGTTGAGGAGCCATATCAAAGTGATTTGATAATGTTACCTGGTATTCTAATCAGCTTTACCTGTCAACTCAACATACCTTAGAGTCACCTCAGGAGGTCTCATGTGCAGGACTACAGATTGGACTGTGACAGTGTGTCTATCAGGGACTGCCAGGATTGTCAGTTGATGGAGAAGGACCCTGAGTACGGTGGGAGGCCCCAGTGGTGGGGAATGATCCGTTTCAGTTTACAATTCCAGGTTACAGCCTATCACCTAGGGAAATCAAGGCAAGAATTGGAAGCAGGAACCAGAAGACAGGCCTACTTGCTTCTCCACACAGCACTAGCTGCAACCAGGGACCCCGGCGGCAGGGAGGGGGGCGTGCACATGGTGCTGGCCTTTCTTGAAGAAAACTGTGTAAGCATAATCCTGAGTGAGCCAGCAAGCTGTGCGTGAGCCATCATTCCTGCCACACTTCTCTGGCTGTAAATGAGCTCCTTTATTCCACCTTTTCAGTTAAGAATCTGTAAAATGCGATTGACTCATCTGCAAAATGTTTTCAGAAGGAAACAAATGCCAGGAACATTTAGAGTTGTATCTGAAGGTATTTTACTAAACGTTCTGAGTCACCAACTCTACTATTGGGGAAAGCTGTAGAAACAATGAATCGAAAAGGCCTGCATCTTCTCCGTGGCCACAGATCCCTCCATGAACTGGAGAAAACGGGCAACCTTTCTCTACGGAAGAAAATGATTCAGAAACAGTTAGATACAATAAAGTACAGGATGCCTCGGTAAGATCGGGAGATTCACGGTCCCTCTGAATCCTTTGTTTAGGATACAAATAAAACATTTCAGTAAAGACTGAGAATTTCAGTCCCACCGGCACCTAAACTCCTATCTGGAGATAAAACACACTGCCATGAAATGCTGTCTCTCTACTCACCAATGTGGTTAGCCATAGTTGATAATTATAGTTTTGATCTCCCATTTGCTACTTATTCTTTTAAACCAATCAAAGAGAGGGAAGCCCCAAGAAGGGAGGAGGCAAGACACTGATGTGTTCAGCAATAAGCAGAAAACAGTGAGGAGAGAGAGCTGTTGGGCTTCTAGACTCTTAAGCATAAAGGCAGCTACTTCCTCTCCCTTCTCCCTGAAACCATTAAAGTTCTTTTTAATGTGTTTTTTAATGTTTGGAATAGTCCAGCTAAGCGATCAAGTTACTTAAATAATGTTCTTTCTGTAGACTGGTGATTTACTAGAGAATATCCACCTTTAAGATCTAAACAGTGGTACTTGCACAGATAGGTAATATTAGAGTGTGGATTTTTAGCGCTGGCATGCTTATCTAATTAGCTCTGGAAAATGTGGACAACACTCTCGTGGAGAGCTTTCCTTCTGCCCCGTAAATTTTGACCCTCCCCTTCTGAGACTGACAGTAATCATCTGGTTTAATTTTAGAGTGTGTGATGTCTACAATCAGTTCGGTTCTTTAAGTAAATTGAATACTTTCTTTGCAATCCCCCCAGGCCCACTCATTTGAAAAGCACATGAAAGAGAGATGTAGCGGTGCCCCGGTTTTGATGAGGTCATTTGCATATCCTCGCTACCAATTTGGTGACACAGCAGCACGATATCACAAACTGTCAGAAGTTCATCCGCCTGAAGCCAGTGTCTCTGTGCATATGGAGACGATCAACGGGACGTATGGCATTGCAGGCCGTCACCTGCTAGCCCTCCATCCCAGCCTTCAGTAATCTCAGTGGAGGCAAACATGAGCCTGACATCAAATTACTGCTCCTAGATCCACTAGAAAAATAAAGGTTGACATACATGGAGGGGATATCTCTACGCATGACAATGGCTCTGCAAATTTCTTGTTGCCAGTATCATATGCTTCCGGAGAAGACTGCACTGGCGGGGGGGAGGCATGAAATCAGGTTGCAGAGACATATATTAAAGTTCAGAACTAAGTTGGCAAAATTTAAGGGTTGGAAGTCGGGATATGACGCCAAAGCAATCATCAGAAGCTGAGCCAGCTTCCTTTTTCTTTGCATCTTCTAATTGTTTGTCAAGGGTGCGACAGAATCATCTTTCCTTGCGGGACCACTGTTTCTGATCTGTGCTGTGGCAGTCTGAGAGTCCTGGAGTTGGGGGCACAGAGGTCCTTGTACTCACAGGGAAACTCTCAGGGATCCAGGAATGTTAATCACACAGCAGTGTCGCTTCAATGGGGGAATACAAACCAAACACCCAGCATTTCCTCCAGAAAGCTGAGAGTGGAGGTTGTTAATGACCTGGTGACCTCTTTTTTTCTATTTGTGGAGGCGGGCATCACCCAAATTACCCAGAATGATTAGCTCAAACTCTTCCCTCCTCCTTAGATTATACCCATCTTTAGGGTAGATGTCACAAGTACTTTATGACCCGCTGACCTCTATGCAATCGGTCAGTGACCACACTAGACTCTAGGCCTCTTAGCCGTAGAAGTCACCCCTGTGGTCACAACTTTTTATCGCAGAAGTGTTTCTATGTACTCACACCATAAGCTTTATCGTGTACCTGGAATTGGACTGATTGTTGCCTGGAAACCTTTTCCCAAATTGTGCTGTGTCTTATATATGCTGACAATGAACCGCCTGGTATTAGACTCCCCAAAGTCTGATTCAGGTTGACAAAGTCAATCTGTATCAGGTTTCAATTCTTATCTCTTAGAGTACTTCACTTCCTTGTATGACACCTGCAGGGATACCTCCTCATCTTGGTACCAAAGATAACCTTCAAGTCTATATTGGAGCCAGCCAGAAGTAAAATGCAAGGGTGTTTCAAGGGCCATATCAAAAGTCAGCTCTACCAGAACGAAAGAATGCATGATGATCCAGCACGGAGTCTTCAGTTCAGTTCAGATGCCCATCTCACCACCAGTTAACTAAACTAGATGCTTGTTATTCTGATGAACAAATATTCTTCTTTCTGGAAGAATTATTGACACCCATCTTTCACCCCCACCCAGAACTGATCCTGATGATTGGGCAGACGTCACAAAATGTTGGTTTGATACTGTGCTTAACCAGGTTGTGTGGTCTTTGAGGCCTTGAAAGGGAAGCAAGGGGGTCATTATTTCCCTGCGTCAGTGTGCTTTCTGTTCTCCAGTTATCTCAGTTACACGGGGAGTAATGGTGCAAGTGGTTGGCTCCTCCAAGCTTTGAATTCCGGCTAAGTGATACTCATGGGTGAATTGCTTATGCTCACTGATACTATACTGTATCACTGCAAAATGGGGACTGTAAGATTCATGTCATAAATTTTTATAAATCTTCAGTGAAAAAAAGTACATAAATTACCTATTGTGAAGCCTAACATCTAACATTAACTGAGTAAATAATAGTGATTTATTTAATTACTAAATAATTCTGCCTAAAAATGTGAATAAGATTATAATTTTTTGTAACATGAGTGGGCTTGTTTGGGGGTTTCTTGATCCTGCCCGGTATCCCCATCTGTTTAGTCCCAGAGAAAAATCACACAGAGATCTCTGTAAGTTATAAAGCTGATTGGCCCATTTGCTCAGGTTTCCTGTCCATTCTTGTAGCCTATATTAACCCATTATTCTGATTTATGTTAGCCATGTGGCTCAGTACCTTTTTCAGTGGGACAGATCACATACTGCTGCTTCAGTGATCTGAGCAAGAGTGGGAGGAATCAGCTTCCTCTTTCCCACAATTCTCCTGCTCTCCTTTCATCATTTCCACTTCCTGTCTGGTTTTCCCACCTACACCTCCTGCCTGGCCAATCAGCATTTATTTAAAACATGATTGACAGAATGCAGACAATTCTCCCACACCAATTTTTCTTGTTTTCATACATACCTATGACATATTAATGTCTGACGTAGATCAGAGCTTACAGAATGACCCCAAGTAAAGGCAACACTGTTTAGTTTCGCAAAGATCTTAAGTTATCCACCAGATTCACCTTTTAATTGTTTGATTTTGTTTTCAAATGAATACATGAAAACATAAAATCATATATAATATAATAAAAGTACTGAGTCATATTTACATGTTGCATATACTACCTAAAGGTTAAACATACCTACCTCCTCAAATGCTTGTCATTATTTCTTCCTGAGGGAACCATTTAAATACTTTCTTCTGACTTTTGGGAAGCATACAGTGTGCATGATTGATATCTGTGCAATGGCACACAAATCTTATCATCCTTATCTAATTCTACCTTTGCCACCATTGATCATCATTTCTGCAGGCAGCCTCTCCAGCCTTCCCAGTCTTTGGTCATCACCTTTAAACTATCAATTTCCATAGGAGCCGCCTCTTCGTATTACATTAATGAATGAAATCATGGGGCACTTGTCTTCTCTGCCAAGTATAATTCACATGCTGTAATGCTGCCCAGTTGTACCAAAACTGTCAGAAATGACAGGTGTGAATTCTTTTAAATGGTGGCTTAACATTCCACTGTATATCTGTGGCGCATCTTGCTCTTCCATCAGTTGATTCACGCTGCAGTTGTTTCTATATCCCAGCAATTGTGAGCCATGCTGCAAAGAACTGGAGTCTATATGGCCCTTTGCTATAGTAATCTCAGTGTCTGTGCTAAACACAGTCCTACCAATGCTCCCAAGAATTCCTTTACTTCCATAATACTTCTCTTCCTTTGTCTTCATACAAAGTGCTCTCTGCATTGCTCTTCAGGTTCTGTTTTCTCTCTCAGAGATGTCTCCCCTGTGGTGCAGAAGCTTTCTTATTCAAAGGAATCCCATTAGTCTGTTTTTTGTTCTTTGTTTTTAGTATACTTTAAGATCTTCTAAAGATTTCGGAGCTATAGAGATGACTGAGCAGTTAAGACTGGAACTTACCTTTCTGGGGAACCAGAGTTCAGTTCCTAGCACCCCTGTTGAACAACTACCTGTGACTCCAGCTCCAGGGGACCCAACACCCCCTTCTGGCCTCTGTGGGTACTACACTTACAGGTACCCGCAACTCTGCCTCTCTGGCATACATATGCATATCATTTTAAAAACTCTTCACTGCAGTATCCCAAGATTTCTCTTCATAGTATCAGGTCATATGTTTAAGTCTGTAATACATTTCTCATTATTTTCATAAGTTGTGAAAGAAGGATCCAGTTACATTTTTCTATATGTCAATTCCTAATTTTCCCAATAGTACCACTGAAAAGCTTTTCTTCCTCCAGTATATGTTCTTAACATGTTTGTGAAAACTCAGCTGACTACAAAGTCATGCTATGATGTTATTTCTGATTATCGATTGCCATTCCATCTGCTTGCATGGCTGCTTCCATTATAAAACCATGCTGTTTGGATTACTATGGTTTCGATTCATATACTGGTGTTAGCTAGTATGACATTTCCAGATTTGTTCTTTGTGTTCAAGTCATTTCTATTTTTTAGCTAGTCAGAGACCCTCAGTCATCATTTCATATCATGAGAGTGAAGATCAGTGTGGGGTTCTGGGAAAATCTCGGAAACAATACTGTCTTAGGAAGTAGTTCTGTTTAAATATTTCATTCTACATCAAATCAGTTTTGAAATAAATGAAAAATTATCTTAGTGCATGAACACTCACAATTTTCATAACAGTATTTATTACATAGAGAATAAATATATATCATTATATATAGAAAAAGAGAGGTAGATAGATAGGTAGAATGATAGATAGATAGATAGATAGATAGATAGATAGATAGATAGATAGATAGATAGATAGATCGATCTATTAGAGGCAGTGAGGTGCTTCATCTGGTGAAACCCTGCCACCACCAAGACAAATCACCTGTGTTTGACTCCCTGTGAACTTCGTGTTGAAAAGAGAGAATCAACTCCGGCAAGTTGTCCTCTGACCTCTACATGTGTGTCATGATGTCTACTTCCCACATGTCCACACATACACACATAATAAAATATAATTTAAAATTGTGGCTGTTAAAAAAGTAGATCTCTTTTGGATACGTGACTGAGAAGTAAGACAGTCAACAACGACAATGTGTGAAATACTCTTTCATTTCAGCAGTTACTGAATGAGACAAACCAGTTACCCAAGAGGATGGAATATTTTGGTATGACAAGAAGATCTTCCCTAATTTCTTCAAGAAGAGAAACCTATAATCTCATACATTTGACTTCTGAAAAGCAATTCATCATTCCCTAATGAGCTAATCAAATACTAAAGTATAAGTTCCAGGAAGAATATTTACACCACAGTAACAAGCTGCTTCAAGTCAGCATACAAACACAGTGACTGGGCTGGTAACACTCATTGTAAGTAGACCATTTAGTTGTTCAGGTATTAGTATTATGGGTATGTGTATATTTCCACATGCTAATGCAAGAACTGTAAAATACAATTTAAGCCATATGTCTTTCCTCCTTCTCAAATCATTGCTTTAAATAAATTAGAACATGGGTTCATGGAGGCCTGTATATATTTTATTCAAGACAACTAAAGTTAAAATAGCCAGGTGACACCTGAAACAAGAACTTTCTAAGACCCCTGGGAGGTCCAGGTCACCTTTGCGTCCAGCAAAAGGCTAGCAACCATGGGCAATCTAACTGGGTCCCGGTACAGTTGTGGAGCTGAGATAGCCAGTTATCTGAATTTCTCCATCTGTTGGTGAGATGATTGGTCTACACTCTTAGACCAAAATGCACATGGTTTTCATAAAGTAGAGAATAAAAATGATACTTTGAATAATTCAACAAAAAACAGTGAAAGTTGTGACTCCCCCTTGACCCAGTTTTAATTTGTCAGTTGATTTACACAAAGCTTGTCAAAAAGTTAAGGCCGATTCCAGTGAAGAACTACAAAAGACACTTCGATGCAAATAATGCCTGTGATATAACCACCATCAGTGACAACAATGTCATTTCATCACTTGGAGTTCTTCAGGGAACAAATGGTATATGAGCATGGACAGTCTTGTGGATGAATGTTCGATGCTAAATTGCAGAGGATAGAAGATAGATAAAAGATAGACAATAGATAAAAGTAGAGAAATGTAGATAAATAAATAATTAATATGGGCATTGGGTCCTGTGATTATGGAGGTAATGGAACCCATGATGAGACATTTGCCGACCGGAGAGCTGGTGTACCCAGTGTTGGAATTGAGTCTTGGGTCCAAAGTCAGCCAGATACAATCTCCAGTCTAAAGTCGAAAAACCTGAGCCCTTGCGAGGCCGCAAGTGCCCCAGAGTCTGAGCTCCGTGAAACCTCCAGTGTTCAGGGGAAGGAGAAAATGGGTTCAGTGGTTAGAAGTAGACAACAAACTTGTCATTGCTCTTCCTTCCTGTTCTTTCCAGTTTCCCAGAGAGCCGCGTAGTGCCCACCCACTAGCAGATGACAGGCATTCTTCTCTCTTTTGAACTGAGAGCTAACCTGTTCTGGAAACCTTCAGACATAGGCAGAAATGGCTCCTCACCTGTAGTGGGATCCCTTAGCCTAATGAAGTGACCTCTAAAAATACTCACTGCTACCGCTCTCCTTTCTAGCTGTCTGCTGGCAATCAGACTAAGCTTTCCCCTACATCCCATGAATTAGATCTCTATGAAACACTATTAAATCTTCAAAGAAACCCATTTACCATGAGCTTCTTTGTATCTGACAGTCTGGACAAGTTGGAGAGGTTGTTCTCCTGCTTATGCAAATGGAGTCTGCTCCACTTCACCAAGTGTTTCGTAGCTATCTATGAAATGCCTTCCACTTACAGGCACAGTGAAACGGGAAGAAGGAGCTCTTAGAATATAATGAAGCAGGTGCAATTACTTGCTCTATCTACTACACGCCTCCAATTTGATTGTGAGCATATAGCTGCCTGATCTGTCTGGCTTTTATGTTTCCCACTCAAAAATAATCACCTTTTTGCTTGAATAAACAGAGCTTAACACAAGGCCAGTGTCCAACCCATCAGTTTCCACTTCACTTCCCATCCTTCGAGTGTGAACCCAGCTACCATTAAGAAGAGTAATGCTCATCTTGAGAATATTTGCACACTATAGTTGTCCTTAGTAGTCCCTTTTTTTAAAAATAATGTTCTTTTAAAAAGTCGCCATATCCAGTATGGTATCGTTGGATAAGCTTGTCTCTAAAACAATCCACCCAGCTGTGTTACTTTCCTATTGTGGAGAAATGCCATGACTACAGCAAGTTCTAGAAGAAAGGGTTATTGACTTATGGTTCCAGGGAGTGGGAGTCTGTCCCACCAAGGAGTCACGGAAGCAAGCGAAGAAATGGTGGCTGGAAAAGAAACTGAGAGCGTGCATCTGCAGTGGCAAGCGGCCAGCAGAGGGAGTACTTTGGGAATGGTAGGAGGCTTTCCGAGGCTGACCCCAGTAACAGACTTCCTCCAGCAAGGTCACACCCTCTAAAACCACCTAAAGAGTGCCACCAACTGGGGAGCAAACAATCAAACACCTGAGCCTATAGGGAACATTCTCATTTGAATTACCAAACCAGTGCTCTTAATTTGCCCCAAGACAAAGGTCAGAAGGCAAAACTGTGACTGGTCCAGCAAGGGCAGGCAGTAGCTCTACCCGTCAGTGTCTCGGTTCCTGGGAACTGTCCTCGCAACTGCACTATGAATCTTCCTATTTCTGGCAAACATTGAAATATATTTTCCATATTTATGTCCTCCAAGGGAGCAAGCAAAGTGTCTGGTTGAAGATTCCTAAAGAGGAAACAAAAGAATAATTTCTTTTCGTAAATACACTTTTTTTTTTGCCAATTTATAGTCAGAAAAACATAAACATATAAAAGGGACTTTCCTGTTCCTTGGACAATTTGAAGTAAGACATGTAACTTTTGTAAGGACACATCTGCTTCGGTTTTTCAATTGTATATGTAAGGGAAAGCTGCCAAAAGAAACCATTCCTTTGGTGAACTTGCTATATACAGGAGTTCTTGCTGACTGTGTTATGTATGTTTTCACACAACACCTTGTATGCAAAGTATTCCTGCCATTTCCACATGATAAAACTAATTTAATGTTTTGCTCATATTTTGTGGGTAATAATTCTATTTGTCAGTGAATGCATTTGTATTTAGTCATGATTTTGATGTTAATAACAGAACATTTGGTCCAGCTCTTCCTAATTTTAAATGTGAGATAACAGACAACAGCTCAGTGCTTTAGCCTGTGAGATGGAAAATGAAGGCCCAGGGCCACACAGCAGTAAATATTCCTGACAGTCCTTTTGAAGTCCGAATCCCATCTTTCCTCTGTGCAATACTTATCAGTGAACATCTACCCTGTTCAAACGTTTCTATCTTTGTAAGTCAGAAAACATGAAAGATGCAAAATAAATCTGCTTGTTATAATTTTGACTGGTTATATCAGTATCTGAACATTTCTGGCATGCTTTGCAGAAGGGTGTTAGTGGGATACCCAAAAGATGTAATGTTGGATTCACACTGGATTTATGAGACCACCATACAGTCTCACGTTTTAGGACTGGATGGGGCTTAGAGGTTCTGGACAGTCCCTTTATTTCATCTTGGGTTGTTTTCTGACTTCAAAATTCTATATTTCTTTAATTATTCTTAACATCATGATAGATACATTGCTTTATTCTCTTGTGTCAGAATGTGTTAAAGGAACGGCGGGCCACTTCCCGCTGCCCGCCCGGCTAGCTTTACCGGAAATGATTACACGGAAAGTGTATTCTTTTAAAACACTGCCTGGCCCATTACCTCAAGCCTCTTATTGGCTAACTCTCACATATTGATTCAACCCATTTCTAATAATCTGTATCTCATCACAAGATCGTGGCTTACCGGGAAAGATTCAGCATGTCTGACCTGACAGCTTTATGGCGGGCAGCTCTCTGCCTCAACCTGACTCTGCTTCTTTCTCCCAGCATTCTTTTCTGTCTACTCTACCTATCTACGATGCTGTACTATCAAAAGCCAAGGCAGTTTCTTCATTAACCAATGAAAGTAACACATAGATGACCCTCCTCCATCTATAATGAATGTTATCTAATATTTCTTTGGTGCTCTTTTGGAAGAATGTCTTAGGATACTGGGGTACCTAGGAACCTGGGCTAGACTAAATAATCTTCATCTCTTTTATCTACTTGACAAATGGCAACAATTGATGATTCACTTCACTCCTGAAAGGAAAGCAACCTTCCCCATATGTTGAATTTGGACATGGTAGCCCAGCTTTTGCAGGTTTACTTACTTGAAAGTTAGGATGTTTGACAAAAGCCATGGCTGAAATGTATTTGTGTTGTTGGGTTATACACTTGTATTTTTGCAATCTGGAGAGGTGGATAAATATTTTTTTTGCCTTGTCGATGAAATTATTTGCCTTGAAACTATAAGGACCTAAGTGTAAATCCCTAGAACCCTCATAAAAAGCTGGGCACCCACATGTGCATCTATGATCCCAAAGTTCCTATGGGGAGACAGGAGAATCATGGTAAGTTGTGGGCCTGCTGACTTCATTCATAGGGGGAAAACAAAAACAAAGAGGCCCTGTCCCAACCAAAGTAAAAAGTGGGGGTCAACACCCAAAGTTGTCGTCTGAATCCACCCGCACCAATAGCAGAACACATATCCCTACACATGAATGTAACACACACACACACATGTATACACACACACACACACACACACACGTGTGCGCATGCTTCTTCCAGGTAGGATAATGTAAGTAACAGATCATGGGCCAACCTTTAAACAACAGGAAAACTCAACCTAGCTGGAGCCACTGTTTGTGGCAGGGCAGCCAGAATGAGCCCAGTCTCTGAGTGTAGCCCCCACTAGAATCAAAGGAACAAACTGCTGTTGAATTCTCATTCCTCTTGGAAAGGTTTTTCTCTGAAATATGATTGATATTGCTGTGAAATTATTTCTTGATGATCAAGAAAGAATGCCATAAAATGTGTAACTACAGCAAATTCTAATGTTTAAAATGAAAGTATTTTTTTAAATTAACAAATACCAGGATATATGTCATTATTCTTCTGTAGAAATTAAACAAGGCTTAGAAAATGAAGCGTTGGGCTGAGGAGGTAGATAGAGATGTTTAAGAAGCACTTACTGGGACATCGGTAAGTGCTTCAACCAAGTACTGGAACATCATCTCATTTGCTCATTAACTTCCTCAGCAAAAGTCTAGTCCCGCTATGCAGCCGATACTTGCTTTCTCAAGATAAAGGGCCCGGTTGCCAAAATTTGCTCACAACTTCAAAAAGCCATGGCTGAATTGTACTTGTGTTGTTGGGTTATACACTTATACTTTTGTCATCTAGAGAGGTGGATAAATACTTTTTTTTTGCCTTGTTGATGAAATTATTTGCCTTGCAACTATAAGGACCTAAGTGTAAATCCCTAGAGTCCACATAAAAAGCTGGGCACACACATGTGCACCTATGATCCCAAAGTTCCTATGGGGAGACAGGAGAATTCAGAGGAGGTTTTTGGTGTGTAAGAGGAAAGTGTCAGGGTAGAATGTGGGGAAGACTTTTAAGAACCAAAGGCTGACATGGATCTTGGGCTTACTGTGAAGAAGTACTGACCCATATTCTCCATCTGGATTTTTCTCCATCTTCAAAATCCTTTGCATGGAATTGAAAAGACTAATGCTATCTTTCTTTTACATACAAGGTCATGGAGTTTCAAGAAGGCTAAACACCTTGTCCTACCTGAGTCAGGCATCTTGGAATGACAGTGGTTGGATTTGAAATGATGTAACCAAAATCTTCACCAGGATTAGGTTAGGTTATGTCTTGTCTGTTTTTCATGTCTTTGTTAAAAGATTGATGTTTACTTTTTCTGTATGTGTATTGTGCATATCTGTTTGTAGATATATGCACATAAGAGTGCAAAAGGTTGGGAAGTTCAGAAAAGAGTTTTAGATCCCCAGGAGCTAGAGTTAGAGATGGTTGTGAACCACCAGGCAAGAACTACTTTTACTCTTTATGGCTGAGCTCTCTCTCCATCCCCTGGTCCAATTTTTAAATGATAAATATTGCCAGACGACCTGGCAGATATGTTGTTGGGGTGGGGAATATACATTGAGTTTGTTGATTAAACTCAATATTGAATGGGACAACACCCGTCTTGATTCATAACAATATTTATAGCACAGGAGCCCAAAACCCTCTTGATGAATGCCAAGTCACATCAGCTATTGTCCTCTATGTCATTTCTCCCTATTCACAGAGAGCTCTGGATCACTCTCTAGACCTCCATGTCTGTATGGATTGCATGGATGATATCCTGACTCAGATCTTGGCCTTGACATCTATGGAATCCACTCCTCTGCTAGTTGGTCAAATGGTAACTGGAACACTGCCTTCACTACTCTCAGGATTGGTGATGGTCGTTGAAACTAGACTACCTCATACTCTGACTACAATCCCTGGTCGTTACGTCCCTCTCTGTCTCCCAGCCTTGTTAAATCTGCACGTGGTAGTAACAGTTTCTAGCATCTCCAATTCATGACTTGTGGTCCAAAAACAGCACCAAATAGAGCTTGGGTCTCTCGAAGGTTCTTCTGTTAAAACTTGGGTTTCCCTGTTGCTAGCTGTTTGGGAAGTCGGATGAGTCTCCGAGGGCAGAACTTCACAGCTCACTGAAGGCACTTTAGGAGGTTATTGAAATTTTATAACTCAATCCCACTTCCTGTCTACTACCTCTTCCTTCTACCTGATGAACAGAGAATGCAGCCATGCTCCTGCAACCCATGCTTCTGCAGTTCCACCTCTCTACCAGGACTGGATGCTTCCCTGCGGAAACTCTAAGCTGAAATAAACATTCTCTGTAAAAGCTGCTTCTGGTCAAATCTTAGCCACAGCAATAAGAAAAATAGTCAGTGTAGGCCTCTTTCATACAGACTAGCCACTTCAGCCTACTTCTGGAAATGTTCTTTCTGTTGTACTTTGGTTCCTCCTACGCAATGAACTCGTACTCACGCACTAGAGGTGAACCTCAAAAACAATCCTGATCACTGGGTGAATGAAACCATGTTTTCATAACACTCCTTACCCCCATCCAAACCTCCCTGCCTGTGAACTAGAGGGATGTTCTTCTCCTGGTGTTAGAAAAGGAATCACTATCCACAGGCTTCTGATTTAAATGGTTGGTGCTAAACAGAGACTCGAGGCTCCTCCCTCTGTCCCGCTGAAGACATCTCGAGGCCTCGGTGGCTACATCTAACTACAGCTAGCACAGCAAAGGGCATGGAAGAGAAGTTAGAGTGGGATTGGTCCTATTGCTTGTGACCCTAGCACTGGGGAGGATCGGGAGTTCAAGGCCAGCCTCTGCTACACATAACAAGTCTGAGGTCATTCTGGTATGCAAGAGAGTCTGTCTAAAACAAGCATAAGAGTTGCTTAGGATAGTGCTGAGCCTTCTCTGCGAGCCCTCTAAGTCAGCAAAAAAATAGTCTAGCACAACCAAGGCCTTTCTTTTAATGTCCTTCTCAGTTCACTGTGATATCGCTGCTACGCTTGATAGACAAGGCTGTCCTGGCTTACAGAGTGTTCCCTACCTCCCCGACTTGAAGTCCTTACAGCCCTTGATGATTAAGCCAAACTCAACTCCATGCAATTGCTTGTTCAAATGATCAATTCAGTCCCTATTTGCCTCCTGCCAGATCGACTCTAAACAGAGGTTTTTACTAGGACAAAAGTTACCTGAAGTAAAAGGAAAACACACATATTAAAACTCTGTTACAACTCTAAATAGTCTGTTCATATAAAGTCAAATGGTGCTGTGGATTCTTCCAATCTTTTTGTCGCATTTCAATCATTTTATAAGTGATTTTTATTGAAACACCTTTTCTCTCACTTCCCCATTTTAGAGATTTACACGCATCTATTATTCATTATTTCCCGCCATACGATCTAAAACAATCTACTAGTTGATTTAATTTTGTAAAGTAAAATCACACATAAATTCACAGTTTAGAAAGTAAAATCCCCACCCCACCCCCCAGAAAAACCTCAACCACTAATGTCATGCAATGGCTTTTATATTTTCTGTGTCTGTGTTTATTTGCTTCGTCTGAATGTTTTATCCTACACGTTTATCACACTGTACTAAGAGAAATAAAAAGAGAAGAACCTGTCAAGCAATCAACAGCTTGTAATGGATGTTGGAATTTACATACATGTTCGGTTCACATAAAACCCTTGGAGGTAAGTGGCTCTCGGCGCTGATATGGGGACACCTGCCAGCTGAATGGGTTCCTTGGTACAGGCCTCCTGCCGGTTTTCTGACTCTTCCCAGATGTAACTTGGAGATTTACCCTCTAGACTGAAGAGCACAGTCATCCAGGAAGCAGGGGGGAGAATCTGCCATATGACTTCCCAAGTCCCTCGGAAGCAGTGTTGACAAGAATACGTTTGAACTCTTTTCAAGAAGATGTGAGGAATCTTTTTCCGTATCTCAGGATGCATTAATGGTAAGTTCAGTTTATTTTCCCTCATTCTTGGCTTCAGGCTCAGGATTTTTCTGATTTTTCTTTTCTCCATAAATGGCCTATTTCTGTCCCCGCATCTTCCTATTTATCTACTGCCATGCTTATAGTAGAGGTGACAGGACAGAAACCAGGACCTTGGAAAGAGTAGCTGGTTGACTTGAACAGACGTGACCTTTAGGAACTGCTGGAATTTAGATGTTTGCATCTGGTGTTGTCTAGCTTGTGGCCCCCCATCATCATCTATGCGTGAATTCCAGCTGCCTGATTCATCCTGACTTGGGAGTTCTTTGCTTCTTTTCCTCTGCAAAAATGTGAGAAGATGAAGAGAAAAGGGCCTCATTCCTTGTGGGTTTTCTAAGCAATCTTCGTTTTTTCCCATAGTTAAGGATGAGATTTTTCCGATGAGAAACGCTGCACTGATGCCATCAGAGTTCCATTTCACAATCCAATTTGTGCTCCTTGGAGTTTTCTCCCATTTCTCACAATTCAAAGTAAATCCTGAGATTACTAATACAATTAAGGGCCTGGAAAGAGGAAAAACGGCTTATTATGGCCTTGATAACCCTGCACAGCAAACAAGTGGCCTCTCTGTCACGAATTCCAATTTTAGGGTTTGCTACAACAATAACGGCGAGTAGAAGAAACACAGGAAAGCAGATTATGTGTTAGAAAATCATCCACAACCAGAAATGTTTATCTAGAAACTCGGGGCTCCAGCAAGATATCTATCATAGCCTCCTTGAATGAATTTCAGCCCGGCAGAATAGCCTTATCTATTGTCTAAGATTCTTGCAACCTTCATTTGGAAAGGTCTTCCCCGTCACACGTACCTTACACTAAAAAGGAAGGCAACTAGATTACGTATTTTTTTTTAACTGGAAGAATTTCTGGAGAACAATGCAAACTGTATTTATACCATGGCCTGAAAAGATTAAGAAAAATGGATTTGTCTCTAATACTGGTATGGGGATTGAAGTTCTCTCTGTTTAAGGGGAAATACACCCATTTCCCCATTAAGACAAAGCAAATATAAAAGTTAAGTCTAATGGCTCATGCACACGGACTGTCCACAGGGATTAAGTAGACAGAGTGAAAGCAAGTATATAGCAAGAAAGTGTATTGAATAAGTAAATGCCAGAAATGGACCTCAAAGTTAAGGCTCATATTTATTGAAAGAGCATAACGAGGAATGCTTAATATCTATGCGCCGTTATGCACTCTGAGATGAGAAGATGGAGACCCCATCAAAGTAATGCTTGGTAGAACCTGGATGCCAACTCACCTGTCCGCCACTCATTCCAAGACCTCGAGGGTCCTTTTAAGCAGATAAAAGAAATTCTCTATGCTGTCCTGAAGAGTCTACACAACAGCCATTCAAATTATAGCATTTCGTTAACTAAGTCATTTGGAATCATTTCAGAATTGCAGAAAAACTGCTTGAAAGCAAAAAGAATGAATGTCTATACAGCCCTCTAACCTGTATCTTTTATTACTGTGCTACCCGATGAGCCAAAATTGATAAATGTATAATTCTTTAAAGTTAATGTTGACATTGGCGTTCACTCTGTATTTTACAGTCCATGGACGTTCACAAATGCTGGCAAGTATCCATCACTGGTGAATCACACACAATGATTTCAGTGCCCTAATTACTCCACCTATTCTCCCCTCACCTCCTCTACAGCCCTGCCTATGACTGGCAATCTTAACTGCTGTCTTCATGGTTCTGCCATTTCCATATATTGTGTGTTTGTAATATCCACTGTGTAGTTTCTAAGATTAGCCTTTCTCTGTGTTCTGTATTTGCATATTTCTCCTTATCTTGTCCTAGATTAAGAGCGCATATTCTTTTCCCACTGAATGCATATCCCATTGCATGGGTGTACCACAAATTATTTAAATATTCATCTACTAAAAGGACTTGGTTACGGTCATGTTTGGCTGTTCTATCTACAATTCATCCTAACATTTCCCTGCTAGTTTTTACAAGGACAGAAGTAAACTCACCTGAGTAAACGTCACAACAGAGCATGGCTGTATACCATTTACTAATATGCTTAACTTTTTAAGACATTACTAATCTGCCATGTATCACTTGGCATCCTCAGTAGGGATGAGTGGAAGATGCCATGGCTTCAAATGCTGCTCAACCTTTGGTGCTGTTGACCCTATAAATTTTATCCATTCTAATAGGAGTGTATTGACAGTCAAACATTCTTTTAAGATGCAATTCCCTGACAACATACCACATTGAACATCATTTTTATATTTATTTGTATTGACAGTCAAACATTCTTTTAAGATGCAATTCCCTGACAACATACCACACTGAACATCATTTTTATATTTATTTGTCATCTTTACAATTACTTATATCTGTGTCTTGGTAAGATGATGTTGAGCTAGTTTAATCATATTTTAAATCAAGCCATGCGTTTTAAGTGTTCCTTGCCTATTTTACATAACAGTCCATTTTAAGATTTTTTTTAAAAAAAATAATTTTCTCCCAATCTGCAGTTTGCAACACCATTCTCTGCACGGTGTCTTTTGCAAAGAAGTTTTAAATTGAATGGAATCCAACTTGCTGATCTTTTTCTGTGATTGCGCTTAAAGTAATGTATCAAAAAAAAAAAAAAAGCATGACCAATCTCAGTATCATTAGGCTTTCTTTGATGTTAGGGAAATTTTATAGTTTTGTATTCATATTTGAATATTTGGCGGCAGCTTTCTGTCCCTATCCTCCCAAGTACTAAGATTATAGGCAGGAGCCACCATGCTATGCCAAAATGCAACATATTTTAAAGATTTGTTTCTAAGTGTTTAGTAATAGCTTCCAGAAGTGATCAGGGAAATGTTTACCTCACCATATTGAATGGAATCGTTCCTGAAGAAACAGAACTTTTGTGGTTCAGGTGTTTCTGCTGGCATAAGATGGACCTGTGGTCTCAGGGTTAAAAACGTACTTGTGTGCACAAGAACGCTCTCTCAAGCCGTGGAAGAGAAGTCAATAGACTGACAGCCTTTGAAGAATGCAGTGTCGTCATTAGCATATTTAGCCAAACTGAGATTTATTTCTCCAATCCATGGATGTCTGCATCAGGCAGTGTGCTCATTCTTCTTACTGGTGTCCTTTCCATAGCAGGAGTAGAAAAGCCTCCATCAACAGTGCGTACAGGCAGCTTCTTTATAAATGGCAACTATTAAGCCTTTGGTCCATAGATGCCAGCCAGTGTCATCTGTAAAGCTAGGGAGCAGAGTCTCTTAAAGACTTTGCAACATGAGCCCCTCTGTGGCATCACAGGGATATTGGGAAAGGTTGCTTTAAGAGGCATAAAGCAAACTCTACAGCGCAGTCAGCTCTTCCAGACAGGTGTACCATGAAAAAGAAAAGTTAAAGAAATTTTCAAAATTTCTTTGTGCTTGTGATTTTCTATACACCATCAAGAAAAATGGTAAGATTTATGTTCTAAAACACAAGGTAACAGGGTTTCTTCCTGGAGTTTATGATGTCTTGGGCATCTTCAGGGAGTTTCACTCATACTGAATCCCACTGGATATACTTCTTTGTATTCAGAAGTCTTGGGGAGCCCTCCCAATGATACACCCAATGTTTCTTATGATTTGGTTAGACTTTGAAGTTTATGGGGCTCTATCAGTTTGAACTTGAAAGTGTTAAACCCATCAATATCATCATCTGTTTCCTTCATCAAATCCTGTCTTCTAGGGTACAATTTCCCCTTGACATCCAAAGAGACTGATTCTTGAGCCTGCAATGCCTATTCTTGCTTATCAACTTGACTCCATCTGGAATTAATTAAAACCCAAGGTTCTGGGCACACCTTCAAGGGAATGTTAGTTAATTGGATCATTTGAGATCTCACAACCCACCTGAAGACCGGGCCACACCCTCTCACGGTTATAAAGGACAAGGGAGCTCTTTGCTTGTTCTCAACGTGATAGCAAGCCCATTCTATCACTGCTGTCAGAACTCACTTCTTTGGGATTTCCGTCGTATACTTGTTGGGGGATACTATTGAAAGGCGTGTGCATTTGTTTAAGTCTGTGACGTTGTGCTACCATGCCTGTCTAAAACACCCGACGGTCCTAATAAAGAGCTGAATAGCCAATGACGAGTCGAAAGCAAATACAGTTAGGGTTGGCAGTCATAGAGTGTGAATAGAAGGAGAAGTAGCCAGAGAAGGAGTAGGACATCAAAGGCCAGTCATCCAACTACACGGCAATCCGTGGAGTAAGAGTAAGAATTATAGAAGCAAGAGAATGGGAAATCCAAGAGACAAAAAGCAGATAATAAAAGTTAAGTAAAAGTGGAAAAGGAACAAGTCAGACTAAGGCTGAACATTCATAATTAAGAATAAGCCTCTATGTGTGTTTCCTTGGGAGCTTGGTGGCTGGCCCTACAAAAAGCCAAAAGAGTAAAAAATTCATCATACTCATATACTAAAGAGCAGCTAGGACATTATCCTCATGGACTGAACAACTACTGGATTGTTGGACTTTCCAATTGTAGGCAGCATTTTTGAATTCTCTGGCCCTCAGTCTGTAAACTGCTCTAATAAACTCCATTTCTACATATACATATAAATTCATTTTCTCTATGTTTCTCCAAAGAACTCTGACAAATATAGAGCCCCAGTGGGAACCATCATCTGAATATAGAATAATGTGGTATTTGTGTATAAGACTCATATTCACTTTTGTACTTTATTCACTTATGTACATATTCCCTTATGTACTTTCAGTTGTCTCTAGATATCATATACTGCCTAACACAAGATAAGTTCTGTGGAAATAGCTATTACTCTGTGTAGCTTAGGGCTGACACAAAAATGTCCCCACTACTAATCCACTTTTTTGAAATGTACATGTATGTATGATGCCTGTGTCTGTACATGTTTGCTTGTGTTGGGGATAAGGGTGGGCATATAGGGAGGTGGGTATATACATGAAGGCCTGAAGTTGTTATCTGGTGTCTTCCTCGGTTTTTCTCAATATTAATTAGAATCTCCTGCTTGAACTCAATTTGCCAATCCCAGTTAGTCTAGTTAATCCCAGGTAGTCTAGTTTTCTGGAAGGTTCCATATGTCTTCTTCACAAGTGCTGGGATTACAGGCAACTGCACACCATTTTTGTCTTTATGTGGATCTTGGGGACATAAATTCTTCATAATCCCATCACAGGAGCTCTACAACCTCCTGCTGAACAAGCATTTTTAGTCCTTGCTTGGTTGAAACCATGGATACAGAGAGCTGGTTATATTTGGAACTACAGTGAACATATTGATACAGGGCATTTGGATGGTAAAATAACACCCTTCTTTCTCAAAATGTTCATAGGCATGACAAAACATAATTTTCCTCTTCTTATACTTCTTAGTATGTTTTAGAAGTGTGGGTTTTTGAAAAGGGCTAACATTTTCCAGAAAACATCCCCTTAAAAATAAAATTCCCTCAAAACTTCATAATTGTATTATTTTTCATCTAGAAATTCATCTTTAATTCAAAATAAAAATGAAGCTGTTCAGTTGCGGACACAAAGAACTTTCAATGTAATCTGAGTTTTAGAGGGTTGTATGTCTTCATGTTGAATTGCTTGAAAAGTCCTTGAAAGTCAGACAGTAGTGGAGCATGCCTTTAATCCCAACACATGGCAGGCAGAGGCAGGAGGATCTCTAAGTTTGAGGCCACCTAGTCTATAGAGCAAGTTTCAGGACAGATAGGGATATAGAGAGAAACCTTGTCTCAAGAAAAAGAAAGAAAGAAAGAAAGAAAGAAAGAAAGAAAGAAAGAAAGAAAGAAAGAAGACGGAGGGATGGAGGGAGGGAGAAAGGAAGGAAGGAAGGAAGGGAGAGAGAGAGAGAGAGAGAGAGAGAGAGAGAGAGAGAGAGAGAGAGAGAGAAAGAAAGAAAGAAAGAAAGAAAGAAAGAAAGAAAGAAAGAAAGAAAAAGAAGGGAGGTTGGTGGGGGATTCCCCTCTGTATGCTTTGATGCCATTGATTAATAAAGAAACTGGCTTGTCCTAATAGGGCAAAACTTAGGTAGGTGGTGAAAAACAAACTGAATTCTGGGAGAAAGAAGGGTGGTGTCTGGGAGAAACCATGTAGGCCACTGGAGACAGACGCCGGAATTTTACCCGGTAAGTCACAGCCATGTAGCGATACACAGGTCTTAAAGAACCAGGGTCTGGATGTGAAACTCGGTGGTAGAACGTGCACCTAGCATGGTGAATACATAAGTTTGACTCCCAGCGCTACTTAAAATCCTAAAACTCGGGAAACTGAGGCAGAAAAAATTGCCAGAAGTTTGAAGCCAACATGATAAACACAAGATCTAGGCCAGCTTCGACTACAAATAGGACTTTGACTAACAACACCAAAAATCATTAAATGATCAGCCAAAATATAGGCTTTGTCATCCCAAGGAATCTGCATATCAACATATAAATTGAAACAAGCAGTTATTTGGTTGTCAACAACAACTACAATTCATATAAACAAAATATACAATACAGCAATCCTGCGTGGTATGTGTCCCTGTCCTCTGTCTCCAGGTGAGCGGACTGAGTTGCTGAGATGGGCTATTAAGGGTCTTTATAGTGTCTCCTCCCACTTCCAAAGCAAATATCATTTCGATATGTGTACAGGCAAGGACTAGCGATCAAACCGCTCCAGTAAGGAAGCTTTCAGTTTCAAGAATAAAAGTCTTATTTTTCAAGTACTCTGATACAGCAAGACAAGGTTGAGTATTGTTGGCAGTCGTTGGCAAATTAACACATACATGAAGTTCGAGGAGAAAGAGAAAAGAATCCAGACCCAATTTCATCAAAGTCAGAGCTTTCAATGTGTGGGTCGTGACCCCTGTAGGGAGTGGAATGATTCTTGGGGAACTGGCATATCAGATATCCTACATATCAGATATTTGTATTGCAATTTGTAGGGCATTAAAGGGTCACAGCATTAGGAAGGTTGAGAATCAGTGCTCTAAGTGCATATTCTTTAGAAAATTGTTTGGCAAACTTTGAAAGAAAAGTTAGCAGCTTCTGGATGCTACTGATCAAAGCTGATCACAGCTTCCCTCTGTCTCTGAACATCATGTTCAGAGTCCTAGGCTAAGTAAATTCAAGAACTTATAGGGACAAATTTGTCTCCCTGAACATAGGTCATAGGTATGGACTACTCTAATTTCATTTACACCCTAAAATTTGAAGCAAAGAAAGAGACGCAGATATGAAAATTGGACTAGAAAATGTAAACAAGGAGTCAACCCCCTGCCTCATACATGAGAGGATAGAACCTGCCAGGAAAAGCTGAGGGTCATGAATCCTCTATGGTGAAAGCTACAACAGGGTTTCGCCATCCTTCTAGAAAACAAAAATTAATTTGCTTTGGCCAAATTAAAATTAATTAAAATTATGCAATGTTGCCCTTGTGTTAATTTTAACGGTGAGGTTGTTGTGATTTAAGGCTACAATTAGTTCTAGTGTTTGAAAGGGAAGCTCTGTAATCGAGACAGGACATTTTAATAATCCTGGTTATAAACATTTAATACATCATCTTTAGGGACTCACAAACACATTGTAATTAACTTTTACAACTGAAATAAATCAGATTGCATTAGCATATTGCAAAGGAAAAAATCATTTGCATGATTGAAAACAGCTCAGAAAATTATGTACAGCGGGCTTCATACAAACATCAGTTCTCACATTTTTTTTTTAATACCAGGTTTCTTCTATGGGGAGGGATTGAGACAAGTACAGTTTTAGATTGCCCAGATAATCTTAGCTTTTGCCAGAAAGGACAATACTCTGGTTCCAAGAAAACAGCAAAAGCCATCATGTGGTCAGTAGTGCCATGGCCAACTATACTGTAGAATGATTAGGGGATATAAACAAAAGCATGGCATGCACTTGCTGCTTAGCTATTATCCTGTGAATTAGCACTAGAGTCAGGGCAAACGAGTCCTTATGTATGCATCATTCATGTCTAGAAAGGTTGGTACCAGATTTATAATGTGTCTCCATGGCCAGTACCCAGTCTGCTTGATAGAACACTAGCTCCTTCCTGAATGGTCCATCTGTGATTTGTAAAATGACATTTCCCATGCCCATTTCACAATGAGGTAAATGCAATTTCCTTGCTAATTTCGACTAATACTTAAGCGAAAGGACTTCTGGCCATGTGGTGCAGGTGGATCGATGTTTAGCATTTTGTTTTTAGGCATCTGGTCTACGCAAGGTAAATTCTTTTTCCTAGGGGTCATGTGCATAGTCAGGGGTCAAAACCACGAATCTGTTGTCTTCTAGGTTTAAGTCCTTAGTTCCATTGCTTAGTTACTATGTAACGTTGGTTTTGTCCTTTAGTGTGTTGTCTGTGGTCCCCTCTTCCCTCCCCCTCATCTGTAAAATGGATATATAAAGATTTTTGAGGATTCAATGGTACAATGTATACATTTATATACAGTGATATGTGAAACAGGCTAGGGAGTCAATAAACCTTAGCTATTGCCACTGCCAAAATGGTTTCTTCTCAGCCACTCTCTACTCAAGAGAAGATGACAGTCACCCCCAGGGAGTCTGGGAACTGGCACTTGGCTGCTTGACTCCTCTCAGAACTTTTTTTAAACATACAATTTGACCCGCAACCTTGCAGTCACTTAATTCAACAAATATTATCCATCTATCGCTTGCAACATGTGATCAGTTTTGCAACAAAGCAAGACTTGGGACCTGACGTCAGAATAGATAATGTGAATTTTAACTAAATCAACATATTGTTACCTCACCAAATTAGGAAATAGAGTGAAGGCCCTGCTCTAAGTCTGGTAGGTTTCCAGGCAGAGAAGCTCTACACCTTTATCGCTTTTTACTAATACCACAAAAAGAGGAAGAAAAAGAAATAGGGAGAAAGAAAGGGGACAGAAAAGAAACCAAATCAACAGACAAAAATTATAAATGGTAATTGACAAGAGAGTCATCACTTATGAATCCATGTTAGGTCTAAGGCTGGGAAGCAGGAAGGGGCAAGATGGACAGCCAGCATGGCCTACATGCACTAAACCTCTCCTTCCAGAACGGTTCTGAAAACAACCCTGCCCCCTTTCTTCCTGTTAGGTCACATTCATAATTAACACTTAAAATGTCGGTGAAACCATTTTCATGGAATCCTAAATGCAGATAGGTGAAGGCAGCTTCAACACTATTATAGTGAAATCACACAGGAAAGGAATGGGTGACGTTTTTCTCAGGCAGTTTCAATAAGCAAGAAATGAATGATATATTTTTTTAAAAAGAATACTTCTACTCCAATTCTAGCTACAAACAACAGTTGAACTGGACATCCAACCTTCTCTTCCAATCTTCATGTGAGTCTTCCAATCTGCCTCCTTCTGAGGGAGCACTTGGCCAACTCTAATGGGAATCTTCCCATTTCTCTTGAGACTATTGTTTATTGACTTAAAAGAGCAGTAGCTTAATTAACAGAAGAAATAAAGCCTACTGCATAATTAACTGGACATTTACCTAAAATCAATAACCTAATTGCCACACCTAGGTAGAGGATGGTGAGATCCAACTGAAAACAATCCATTTGTATCTACATGTTAAACAAGGCGGTTGTTAGCTTGCCTAACAAACTATTCAGATCTGTAAAGTGATAATATATTGAACAATCAATTAATCCTTTCAGTACTGCAAATATAAAATAAAAAAGCCACCAAAAGCCACACGTGTGTAGGCTTATGAAAGGCCAAGTTTAGCACATGGGTGTTTTGAGTTCTTTGTCAATAACCATAGGCAATGGACAAGTTTTAATGCATGCATTTGTACATGGGCCTTCTGCAGGGAGTAAATATGCAAAACCTTTGTAGACTCAGAAGCCCCCAGTTAGACCTGTGGCCTGTCTGTGCAATGGATTCCTCAATTGTGTTTCCTTTCTGGCTGACACACATCTGTCTCTTTCAATGGTGTTTGACACAACCAGCTATATCCATAAAACATACTCCAGACATTTAATTAAATAATGTGAAGATTTGTTTCTCATCTAGGAGAATGTATTATTACATTTGTCTAAGCATATGGGTCAATCTCAGAAAGGCTTCAAGTTCAAGTTGATGAAGTATCTTTCCGTCTACAACCTTCCCCAGGGTGTATTTTCTTCTTCCCACCCTGCACAGCTGGATGTGAGGTTTCCCAAGACTGAAGTCATTTCCTGTCCCACAAAGCACTTCACTTCTAAAAATACCTTCACAGAAGAGTTTTATCTAGACGTTTTCAAACTTGACTATAGTCCACATCCTAACCTTACACCAAGATACTGTAAATTTCTAAACAATATAAAGCCTGTAATAATTATGATAACAGCCCGAGTCTTGGCAGGAGTAACACTGGGCTCTTGTGCATGGTTGTGCTGGAGTGGATTTTCTCTCAGGCTGACTATAAAGGGGTAAGGGTAAGCACCAAGTGCTTGTCAGCATTCAACAGGAACGCCTTAGAAGAGTATGTTCCAGAACTCTGTTTCTAGAATTGTAGAGCAAAGAAGGCATGGAACCATCTAGGTGCATATTTTGTTTTTGCTAAGTTGTTGGGAAATTTTGGTTTGGCTTCTGTATGAATGTGGGTGACACCAAACAATGCTCTCACCAGTTCCTGAAATCTGTCACCAAAAGCCATGACTGATGTGCTCACATGGTCACACGTCTCAAAACAGTGCGATTTTCCACGTCTTTGAAGGATTGACAGCCCCAGATTTACCTCAAGATCTTGCTTTCTATTGAATTAATAAAGAGAGACGCATTAGTGTCTAATTGTATATTCTAAAGCTTGTTCTTTAACATATCTTATATTGCTTGTCTTAAATTATTCTCCTGTGACAGGTTTGTAGGCATTCTTCAAGAGTTCCTGGACAAATAAACTGGAAGGACCTGTACTTTAGATTCCGTTGAGAAAGGCGTTGCCACCCTTCTTGCTTTATGCATCGAGCAGATACAGCTCATGTGTCACAGCCTCACCTCTCAAGGGTGAACTCGGAGTCAGAGTCTTTCATATGAACACACTATCACAAGCTGTGATGTTAAATGTCTGCCCAAAGCCTATGGCTTAAAGTCTAGGTTCCCCAGCCTATAGTGCTCCAGAGGTTAAGACCTTCAAGAGATAGGGACCAGTGGAAGAAAGGTAAAGTTATTAACGATGTACTTTTTAGGGGGATATGATATCACAACTGCCATCAGCTTGTTTCTTCTTTGCTGGTTAGTTTGTTTTGCTTCCTGACTACCTTGTGGGAAGCCATTCTCTGCCACAGACTTCTACCATAATGTGTGTGCTACACAGGCCCAGAGCAACCCCATACTTGACACATCAGAAACCGTGTGCCAGATAAGTTTCCTCCCTATGTGCTGATGTGTTTCAAGTATTTCTCCCAGTATAGGACAGCTGAGCAACGGACCAACTGGTGTTCACTCTCAGGCTTCCCTGCTTGGCAGAGCCCCCAGGGTGAAGCTTCTGGGAATAGTGATCATAACCCTAACTATGGTTGATGGAGTGCCAGGTTCTTTACATCACGGAGACTCCCCGCCCCCAAACGCCCTGAGCTGATGTTACCTCTACTTAGAAGAGCAGAGACCAGCTTAGAAGGTGCCAGGGCTAGTTTCCCAAAGTCTCTGCTTTGTCCCATCCAGGAACACCAACAGTCGCATTTTATCAGAGTAGGACACACTAAGGTCACATATGTTCATGGATCCCCGTCGTCACTAACAGACACAAACATGAGTGCCTTGCTGTTGTTCTGTGTGGCATTTCACATTCAAATCTCCATGTCGCTTCGTGTGTGCTTCTCTCATGGTTTATTGCTGCTATTCAAAATGAAAATGAGATTAAGAGAGAAAGCCAAGGCATTGCGTTGAAAAGCAAAAGGAATGTCCTCCTCAGGATTTTTTTTTTTCACGTACTGCCAGCTCTCTCCAATTAGATGGTGTCAACATGCTTGAGACCCTGGTTTAGGCAGAGGTTTTGTGCTTTTATCATAAGAGGGCAGGAAGGTGACTGAGACTCCTCTTGTTCCAAAGTGTCCACTGTTGTGGGAGAGGGAGATGCTATTGTCAAAATGATTTCTCCATATAAAAGGGAAAATAATCATTACAACTCATCTTCTCTATTTGCGGTGTGCTTTTCCAAGCAATTTGCATGCATTTAAATCTTAAACTTTTAACACTGCCGTTTATTTTTTGCCACTGTGCCTGTAAGTGACCGAGGCAAAGGGAGTTTACGTAAATTGCCCAGAGACACACAGCAGTGGTAGCAGAGTTACGATTGTCATGTAAGGAAGTGCTCCAAGCCACCGTGACAATTAACTAAATGAGTCTCCTAACTGTTCCTGGAGGCCGTGGCTGCAGTGATGGAAGGCTGGTGGGAACCACAGGCCACTCTCCCTGATCGTGGAGGAGATGTATCTGAAGGCACGTTTGGATTGCACAAACATGTCTCTATTAGCGTGGCATTAGCTGTTCCGAGCGATGCATCATTCTGTGGTTAAGGGGCTCTTTTTATCACTTATCAGCTGAGCCGTGGAAGCAAAGAGCCAGTGAGAAGGATCGGGGCCATTTGGCTTTTATATAAATATTAAATTTTCCATGAATATTTTTCTACCGAAAAAATGGCCGTAGTGGTCAAAGCAATTTTCTTTTTAAATGATGAACGCATCGGGACCCAGGAGCAGAAGTCCCCAGTGAGTTTGGGAAGTATTTCAATGTGTTTGTTGTTGAGACCATGTCCCATGTCCTTGTTTCTGTAGAGCCATTTGTTTCCTGGTTCTGACAATGTGTTACTATGTAATTTCAGCACTATGTGAACATCACGGAGTGTGCTCACACCAACAGAGAGCTCTGTTGTCACTAGAGAAATCAAGCTAATGGGATTTGGTTTGTATATGTCACCATTGCTAACCAGAACATCCTCAGGTCTGCGTATTGCTGTACTTTTTAGTTTCCCTTAGCCTAAGAGATACATTGGGGACAAAATGAGAATGTTACATGATTTAATGATTGACCGATTTTTGCATATTCAGGTGAACTTTTCCGACATATTTTCCAGGGTACAAGTGAACTTCACTGATACTGTACTGCATTCGGTGGCCAGTGGAGTGTATGCATTTAAAATAATGCTTTCCTCTTACTGATTACTAATAAGTTTTTCCTGGGCACTTGTCTTAGTCTGTTCGTATTCTTGCAACAAAAATGTAATAGATGATGTATTAGTCAGGATTATTTAGAGGAGCAGAACTGATAGAATATATATATGTGTGTGTGTGTGTGTGTGTGTGTGTGTGTGTGTGTATGTGCGTGTGTGTGAATGAATATATATATGAATCAATATATATCCCCTTTATATAGAGAGAGTATATACATACACACACACACACACACACACACATATATATATATACATACATATATAGGGGATTTCTTAGAATGACTTAGAGCTTACAGGCTATGGTCCAGGTAATCCAATAATGGCTGTCTGTGAATGGAAATTCCAAGAATTCAACAGATGCTTGCAATTCATTAGGCTGGATATCTCAGTTGTTCTTCAGCAGATACCTGAATCCTGAAGAAATAGGCTCTAATACTAGGGAAGGAATGGACTTGCTTGCTATGCTAGAGCAAAAAGGCAAAGAGCAAAAGCTTCCTTCGTCTATGTCCTTATATAGGCTTTCAGCAGAAGGTATGTCTTTCAGCCTCAAGATCTGGATTACAAGCGGATCTTCCTACTTCAAATTAAGCAAAAAAAAAAAAAAAAAAAAAAACCTCACAGGTTTTCTCTCTGTTATTAGTTTTAGTTAAGTCCAGATGTAGTATAGTTGACAAACAAGAATAACATTCACAAATGAGTAATTTATGAGTAATTTAAATAAGAGACATTCTCATCTTCTTGTCCCTGGGGCTGGGAAACACAAGATAAAGACACGATCGTGTCTGGTGAGGGTTCTTTCCTGGTTTAACTCATGGACTCTTCTATATCTTGGTACAGAAAAAGAGGTCAACAGGCTCCTTCAAGCCTCCTTTTGTTAAAAATAAATTTTTATTTTTAGTGTACGGGAGTTTTGCCTGCATGGATATCTGTGAACCACTTATACTCCTGGTACCCAATGCAGGCAAAAGAAGGTGCCATATCTCTTGGAACCAGAGTTAGAGGAAGTTGGGAACCTACATGTGGGTGCTGGGAACCAAACTTAGGTCCTCTGGAAGAGGCTTTGGTGCCTTTAATTTGCTTTGTTTTCTCTTTAATCTTCTCTTTCTTTTTTTTTAAATTTGTGTGTGTGTGTGTGTGTGTGTGTAGATGCCATGGTGTGCATTCCGAGATATGGATCCTGGGATGGTCCTATTTGGCAGCTTTACCCCGTATGCCATTTTGTGTAAGAATGGACCACAGAGTGGGAGGAACATCATCCAGACAAAACAATGGTCAGCTACACAAAAAGTCAGAACTCAGACTCAGTGAAGGGTGGATCAGTGGAAGCAAGGCATGAAGACTACGCACTGTCTACTGGAGCCCTAAGACCATTTCTCAGGACAGAATTCTGAAACAATTAAGCTGTTTCTAAAGTCTACAGACCTGCCCGTGAGGAATTGTGTTATGTCAGACATGGAAGGTCTTTGTGTTAGAGCGATCAACATGCTTGCGTTATTAGAACTTTCAACTCGCCTTTTCAAGATTTACCATATTTTTTGCCAGAAATAAGGCTACAAGTTTTGCTGACCATCAAATTGGAGACAAAATTGTATTGTGATATGTTTGGGTCTGCAATAAGAAGACTCCAGAAGCTGGAGAGGGGACCTTTTGGTGGACTTTACGGCTTTCATCATTAAAAGGGGCCGGTCACAGCAGTGTCTCTAGTTTTTCCAATTGTATGCCTTTCCTCCCAATACCCGTGATAGTTTATTTCCTGATAGCTGCTACTGCTTATCAATCAGCCTTGCCTTACCTGTCCCAAGAGAGGCTTTCTGTCTTTAACCCTTTATGGGTATTGGTTCCCCTTGCCAGGGCTTCACTTTTATCTCTTTGGACTTTAGCTAGGCACACACACACACACACACACACACACACACACACACACATCCCAGCTAATCTTTCCAAATTAGCATAGCGGCCGCTCCGGAGGTTCTCATTAGCTGAGCAGCTGAGATTTATCAGACCTCATTTGCCTAATATGGAGCCTAACTTTGGGCACCTGGCCCTTGCAGTAGGGGGTAAGGGAGAAAAGGAACGGGTCTTTTGTCACTGCTACGCAGTCTCACTAATTTGCTCCGCCTAATAAAATTACAAATGGATACAGCTTTATTCATACTGCCTTTATAGGTTATAATAACCTTGCTACCCCATAACCTCCTGCTAGCTGAATTAATCAGATCATATTAATATTTCTTCCCACTTTCTTTTAACTGGTTCTTCTCTTAATTAAAGGGGCCAAAGACGTAAACAGGGTAGGTGACCAGAAGCATGGCGTCGAGTTATAAACAAGGCTCATTAAAAAGATGGATGTTCCGGCCGACCGCAAAAATTGCTTACTTCGCAAGTGTACATTTTGTAATTTCCTGACGACTAAAAGAACTAATGCCAGATCACACCCACCCCCTCCCGTTTTTCCCCATGTATAAAAGATGATAATTTTTGAAGGCGAGGGTGGGGATGGCAAAACCAAGCAACCTGTTTATCAGCTCTCGCATTCAAAGGCTGTTTCCTGTTACACAAGCCTGCAAAGGCAAGCAAGGCCTGTTTGAATGTCGACAGAAAAGAAACAAGCAACCAGACTAGGGTGCGATTTTGATGCGAAAGAAAACTTCAGAGATGAGGAACTTTTCATAGACAGCATCCGATATAAACAACAGTCCAGTTCGAAAACAAAAATGAGGGGGGTGCTTTAAAATGTAAAGATACTGAGCGTACATGTATTCCAGGTGCCTGTGGTGAACACACATGGTCTCCTGCCCAGAGTTCAGTAGAGATCTGCATCTCTGCAATGGGACAATAATTGTCAGGGTGGACAGTCCCTAGTCTGACGCGTCCATGCCCTTAAAACTGCAGCAATACAATTTGATTTAGACATTTTAATTCAGATGTGTCCTGCGTCGTTCAGGGCACTATACCCAACTGTGCACTGAACTGGTAAGTATGGTACGTGTATACAATGTTGCTGCATAAATAATCTCAGGCATATAGACCATAGATTCATATTAGGTGTGTATTGCAGAACATATTTATCCATTTTATGCATTACATATTCATAATATACAACCTATATTACATTTTTTACTCTGTGTTTCCGTGCATAAATGCTCAGGCTCACGCTACTAGTTTCAAACTCTCTTTCCTCTCACTTAACAAAACAAGAAGGTGCTGCGGGAGTTTGTTTCGTTTGCTTGGGGAAGGATTGGTGTTTGGTTCTCTTCTTGCAACAGCTACCTCCAAAGCCCATCCTGTGCTCTCTCTCTCCTTCCACCTCCTTTCTCAACAAGAAAGTTATTCTGACAGCAGGACGCACAGCCGGGCCAGGGAAGACCTGACTCCTTCATGAATAAATTAGAGATGAAAGTTTAACGGATCCCCTGCATGTCTGTGGAAGAATCTTGTCCTAATTTACCTAAATGCTTTGAGTAGAAGGAAAGGAAATAGAAGAGGCTAAGGTGAAAAGGTTAAAATCCCTGTTTAAATTGAAGGCTTCCCCCCCACACCGCTTCTTTTACCCCCTCAGTTTACCACAGCCCATGGGTGTTGCAATATAACTAATGATTTCTCCCTCAAATATTTAAAGGAGAAGCCAAAGGCAGGAAGAATTGTTCCTTCCCCCACCTCTACTTACTATAAGAGACTCTAGTGTGTGTGTATGTGTGTGTGTGTGTGTGTGTGTGTGTGAGAGAGAGAGAGAGAGAGAGAGAGAGAGAGAGAGAGACTTACCATCCAACCATCTGTCTACCTGTACATCATAAACATACAAATGGAGATTATTTTCAATATTATTCAATGTCTTTATTGCCTTGATGGTTCCCAAATTCTGTGGAAATGGCATTTTTCTTCAATTACTTCAAGGCTATGCTCCAGGAAGTGACCTATTACTCTATGTTCTCCATGAGTGCATTTTTTTTTTTTTTTTGTGCCAGGCACGCATGCCAGAAGATAGGAGGTGCAGTCAAAATATTAGGTTTTCCATACAGGATTAGAGCACTTGGATAATGGTTTTGGAATCCTACTTCTTGCCAAGCCTATCAGAAGCCTTCAGCAGCAAGGAACGAATTTGCATGACCCTAGCCCATAAGACAGCCCCCTGTGCAATGGAAATTGGCAAGTAGAATCACTGTGTGCATTTGATGAAGCTATGGGTTCCAGAGGTCTTTGCCCTCTCTGCTCGGTCTGGTAAACTCACCAGCAATTACAGCAAGAACTGTCCCTATATGCAAGTTCTTTTTACTCTTGGGACACTAGACAGGAGGTCCCAGTGTGCCTCTTAATCCTCCTTGCCTTTAGCTAGTAGGAAAGTTGTTGACTCCCATGTTCTGAAGATGTTGGGGCTGAAGCTGAGAGTGGCCATGAACCAAGTATAAGACTTCGTGAAGGAAGGGAAGTCCTTCCAGTCTGTTATTTTCACCTAGTTTAGTTTTTTGTTGTTCTTGCTATTTTGTTCCCCCCCCCCCCGTGGTGATTTTATTTACCATAAAGCTGCAAAGGGGACAAAGAGAAGGAAAAAAGAAAATGTTTCTGTTCATGGGTTTGAATCCACTCTTCCCTTTAAATCTAAACCAAATATCCAAAAGGATGTAACTAGGTTTTCCTTGAAAGAGATTCCATTGCCATAGCTTATTGTTCTTAGTCCTAATAAGGAAAGCTCGCACACTTAATCAGTGGCACACAAAATACTCATCTTATTACCCAGCGTTTTAATCGTCCTTGAGTTTCCCATTGTCGTTGTATCAGCTCCTCTGGTAAACTTTTGACTGTTCTACCCCAGCCCTCTTGTAAAAGCAAGTTACTGGTGGGGCAGGGAACATTCTCTTTCTTCAGTTTAATTGTATCTTGTTTGTTCCCTTGCTTGCTTGCTTGTTTTTAGCAGAGTGAGTGTTTTCAGAGACACCTACAGCTCACCATCTGAAAAGTCAGTAAGGCTTAGCATTTGGGTGTACTAGAGGCTATAAAAGTGCTTTTCTATATAATTTATTTTGATCCTGACTTCCTCCCAACTCCTCCCCATCTCTCTACCCACCCAACTTTCTCCTTCATCCTCCCCCACGTCCCCCTCTCCCTCTTTCCCTTTCTCTTCTAAGAGGAGAAAACCAAGATTTTTTTCAAGACTTCCAGAGACTAGCTCTGAATATTTTTGGAAGGCTAAAGTCCCTTTGTTTCCTGTTTCCGGAGTGTCCTGCCCTCAAAACTGATTTTCTCTCTTTTCCCCTCAGCATCTGTCAGGAGAGGAGTGTGTGATTTCATGAACTTTTTTTTCTTCCAAGCTGGCCACTTCCTCTAAACAAAAGGACAATAAATAAGCACGGAGATCAGTGAGTCTCTTTGCCTGCCCATCCCCTTCCTCAGATGGGGAAGCCAGAACTATGTTAGGTCTTCACATAGTGTCCTGAACTAGTGTCTGTGCTAGCTGACTGAGGCTGGGGGGTGGGTGATAACAGATACCCAAGCAGGAGGCCCACCCACACGTGTGTATCTGGGTATCTGGATACATATTTTTCCAGCACTTTTGGCAAACCTCTCTTGCTGACTACACGGATGAAGGTGGCGGGTAATTGTGTACGCAGTTCGGGGAAAGATAAATGTCCTCCTTCCCAAGGACATTTGGCCAGGCCTTAATCCTGAGTGTGAGTGTGTATGTGTGTAGCCGCACGTGTGCGTGTGTGTGACTGTTTTCCGAAGCTCTGACAAGGCATCTTGATCATTTCCTGGTTTTGAGGCCGACCCTCGGCCATGCACACAGCCCCCCTCCCTGATCCGTTATTATTCTGTCGTGAGGCCTTCTTGGGCCAGGATGTTGCTTCATTTCCACCTTTTGTCTCAGCCTGAATGTGAACGATGCTCTTTCAGCAATATCCAGCCGCTTAAACTCCCTGCCGTTGCCTTACATAAATATACAACACCCGTCTCGCCCTATAACTCACTTCAGGCCTGGAAAAATAGTGACTTCCTTTATTGGTCCGATTCTCTGGCAATTCCCAACAGCTGTATGTTCGCACCTCAGAGGATCCTTATCTTCGGCTTTCCATTTGTCTCAGCTCTATTCCCGGGGATTGCCAATAAAAATCATTCCCATTTTTATAACCCCTGAGAACACCGGAGCCAGCTCTCCAGAAAAACCACGTCCTTTCACCACCCCCAAATAAACAAACAAACCAAACCTCGGGACCTACTTAAGGAAAAGGTGCGTTTTGTCTTCAAGAGAGACGACCGGAGGAGCCCAGCGCGTGGGGGACTCAGTAAAACGTGGAGTGTGGTCCCTAAACACATTAATTACGGTCAAGAAAGTCCATGTTTATTTCTCTCCTCGGGAGAATAAATTGGAAGCTACAGCATGTGATTGTTAAAATTACACATGTTTAGAGGTAGATTCACTATCCATCTATGTAGAAGGCTTGATCTAAACAGGGTGTCACACATTATTACCCCTCCCCCACTCTTTTTCAGTCCATTTAATCATGTTTCTGTGCATCTGAATTCGGGGTGGTTGTAAAGCATATTTTGAGGGGGTCTATTGCGTTTTCTCAGCCTAGGAGATACAGAAAAGGAATAAACGTGCTTTTGAAATGGAAATTGCTGCTCAAGGTAGTCTCATCAATAAAGCGGCTTTATTTAATTAGAGACAACGGGCCTGAGTTTGTGTGCTACAACTTACTGATGTGGGGTCTGGAGTAAGTAAGAACATCAGAAGGCTGAGCCTCGGTCAGTCACATCTGCTGAACAGAGACTGAACCCCTCCCTTTCATAAGACTTTGAAAATTAGAAATGAAATTTTCCCTAAAAAAAAAAAAAAAAAGAAAAAGGCTCCGAGGCTTCTTACAGATGGGAATCGCAGGTTCTTTCTTTTCTCCTTCATGATAAAGTTATGATCCTGGCAGACAAGTCTGGAAGAAGAAGGCTCAGAAGAGGTAGCTGTGTGAGAATCACAATGTGCTACAAGATTGGGCACAGAATGAAGGAGCAAGAACGTTAACCACCCATACACCAAACTGCACTTACTAGAGGTCCAACAAAAAGAAGGGACAGAGTGGCAGATGTCAGATCTCTGGTCCTGCAGTTCTCCACAAGAGGAAAGGGCACTGGTGATGATTGGACGCAGGAACAAGCCAGCTTGCTTGGGGCCTTACTGGCAACGCTTAGCTTCTCACGCAAATCTCTGAGTGTGAGCTGTTTTCCTCTTTCTCCTCCCCGCACTTGACTTTGCTCCAAAGCATGAATGATAACCTTGTGATTCACTTCAGCCATGCTCCACACACTAAGCCTGCCCCCAAAGGCAGTTTCCAAACAAACAAAATCAAGCATTTAGCATGGGTGCAAACACTTCGGTTGGCGCTCTCTCTGCTTGCCTATGTGTAAACAGACTATTTACCAGGTCTCCTCTTATTCTTTCGAATCGGACCCGAATCTCTGAAACTGTCCCTTTGAACCAGAGGTCATGTCCTTTTCCCCAATACATCATTAATGGCAGCCCAGAGAATCACTACGTCATTAACCCCAGCAGATGTGGGAAGATCTTACCATTTTCTCAGGGTCAAATGTTCCCTTCTCGGTGGGGAAATTTTTCTACTCTAAATAAAATGTTACAAAATCCATCCCTCCCCCCTCCCCACATACACACCAAACTTTGCACAGAGATGTTTTATTTCTCTGATTGCTCTGAGTGCCGTTTTATTTCTCTGATTGCTCTGAGTGCCGAAGAGCGTGCTGCTTCACGTAGTAACGCAAGCTCTTTGTGAAAGTGCGCCCTGATTCTTTGCAATCGTGATCAGGCCCAGATGTACCCTCGTGTGGGCCTGAAGCTCTCCTAGTTGACTCAGATATACAGCATGGAATGATCTCAAAGGCCTACGTGCTAAGTGGGCAGAAGCGTCATATGACCGAGTGTAGCCATTGGCTCGTTCTTTCTCCTGTCTATCCACCGTCCCCAAAGAACTGGTGACAAAGAGTAAAACCTACAGTTTATGGATTCCCAAGCTATTCTGAATAGAGAAGCCCTATGTTTTGATGGAGTTTTGAATGAAAGAGCCAGTCATTACTGAGCTGAGGAAAAGAGATTAAAAAAATAATTTAAGAAGAAAAAAAAAAAACTAGGACCGGAAATGCGTGGCTATGGGGGCCTCTGAGAAAGAACATGACCCTCAGATACCTTTTAAAACTGATACTGGAGTGCCGGCCTCTGATTAGTTCATTCCCTTCCTTCCTTCAGACTCACAACTTTCCCAACCAAGTCGGCAAAAAGCCAGATTCACAAAAGACCACATTTCTAAACCCACGGCTTGCTCCAGAGATGAAATCACTGGGCATTAGGAAGAAAGTGAACCCGGATGTGAGGCGACCAAAAAGAGGTGTGGGCTCAGCTGACCTGATTTCTGGAGAACGCTGATCAGTATTTTAAGATGGGAAAAAGGGTGAGAAGAAACAAAACAAGGAACAACACACCCGGGTGAAGGCAGCATAATTCCTTCCTGACCCTTGCTGGGAATCAGTTTATGCCCTGAAGCATGAAATTTGATTGTAATTATTTTAGCTTGCTTGGCTACATATGTTATTGATGATCCTTCCTCAAAAGCAGCAGCCTTCTAGAAATCCTGCCACAGTACTTGACTCAAGAGCCTTTACGGTAAACATAATAGAAACTAAACTGCGTGGGCTTTCGCTATCGATTGCCTCGTGGAAACTCACTCTTCTTAAAGGGTGGGCCTCCAACTTCCTACACCCCTGCGATAGAAAATCAGGTCACATTTTCAAAAATCTAAATATTATAAAGGGTACAACAAGCACATAGTTTACTGCTCTGAAATTCTATGCGTTTCAGAAGATACAAATCTTTGGTTTGTTTGTTTGCTTGCTTGCTTGCTTGCTTGTTTTCGGGATGGGTTTCTCTGGAGCTTTGAAGTATGTCCTAGAACTAGTTCCAGTAGTCTAGGCTGGCCTCGAACTCACAGAGATCCACCTGCCTCTGCCTCCTGAGTGCTGGGATTAAAGGTATGTGTCACCACTGCCTGGCAGAACATACAAATCTTAAGTAGACCTTTTGGCCCATTGATTGTAAATTTGAAAACTGGTGACTTTTCATATGGAAGAGAGAAGTTGGGACAAAGGGTCATATGCTATACTTGATGCACATGAATCTGAAAATTACTTATGGGGATGAAGGCCCAGAGCTGTCATCTGTATTTGTCATAGTTTAAAAAAATGTTAATTTTCCATTTCTCATTTTTCCTTCCTGTTGAACAAGTAAGTACGCATACCAGGCGTGTCCATTAAAGACAAACTGGCCGAATATGCCAGGTCAGACTAGATAATAATTTCCTAAGGCACTCACTTTCTGAATTACAAAGTGAAGGCTTGTAGTATGTATGATCTTGTGTGGACAGGGCATTGCCTTTAGCTGTGTCTTAATACGAAAGAGATTTCCTGGTAGACAGAGAACGTTGTTCCTTTTTGTAATTAAGAAACCCATGATGCTCTGTCTATGCCGTATGCCACTGAGGCCTATGGAAGGTTTTCATTCCCATTGAAAGTAATCCTAACTGATGCTGAAATCAACTTTAACAATATCATGGATCACCCTCTAGTTGCTCTGTTGAAAGAGTTTAACTCAGAAGTTATGAGGGCACTGGGCCTATTTCCCTGTTTTCCCTTATATTTGCTCTCCAATGAATTACTGCAAACCTACTATGTGCTGTGCTCATAGGCACAGCCCTGTGCACAAACACAAGCTCTGTATACTTGCAAGGCTCTATACTATTGGATGGGACCAACATTTTAAAGGAGACAATGTAGTTAATTCTTGTCTATGCCTCAAAGACACACAAACAGGGAAGGATGAGAAGACGCTCAAAGACAATGCCAAGAGACAAGGCTCTGGGTAAGGGTTGGGAAAGAGAAGGGGGTTCCCCAGGGAAGGGGGATTTCTGAAATGGTTTGGGGGCCTCTGTAGGAACTGAACAATCTGTTCAGGCAGAAGGCATCACATATAGCAGATAATTCTCTGTTTGTTGGTGGCATGCATTTGAATTGGCTTAAATGTTTGAAGTTTTCATTCAGTGAACAGTAAGACAGAACTACGAGATACGTAGAAGAATCCTGGTTCCCTGGGCCTTTATTCCAATAGAGGCAGGCAGATCTCTGCGAGGAAAGGCCAGCCCAGTCTATGCAGCAAGTTTCAGGGCACTGAGGGCAACAGTGACTCTGTCACCAAGTAAAATAAAATAAAATAAAATCTGGGCATTGGCGCGCACACCTTTAATCCCAGGAATCAAGAGGCAGAGGCAGATGGATCTCTGTTAGTTTAAGGCAAACCTGGTCTACACAGTGAGTTCCAGGAAAGTCAGAACTGTGTGAGCAATTCTGTCTCAAAAAAATTTTAAAGAACTTTAAAATGGAGAAAAATAAATCTGTGCCCTGAGCTATCACATGGACTTTTCTGATCTTGAGGTGTCCCTCCCTTGACTCTTCTTGGCTCCACGGTGATTTTTTTTTCCAGTTTGTAAGAATTACTTAGTTTATGTATAGGATTGTTTTGCCAGCATGAACGTGTGTATACTGCATGTATGCCTAGTGACCTTAGAAGTCAGAACTGAAGCTACAGGTGTCTGTGAGCCACCACGTGGATGATGAGAGCTGGGCCCGGGTCCCCTTCGGGAGACAGTGCTCTTACTCACTTAGCCATGTGCCCAGTCTTCCACTGTGATTTTTCTCCAGATGTTTTTCCACACCCCTTGAGCCGGCTCTGGAAAGGCACTGAAAAGGCATACCCCAGGCATGAGCCGTGGTACTACAAAGTCCGTCACACACCAGGCTAGTTCCAGGGATACCACATTAAGCTATGACTAAATCAACGAGAGTTCTGGCCTAAAAGCATAATGATCAGAGCAAAGGATGGGAGGGAAGCTGGAGGACGCAGAGGAAGGAGGAAGGATATCCTAGCGAACGTGTTTCCTAGATGATCCAAACCCACAAACACAAAAGGCACGGGGTGCTTAGAGGCCTGACGGCTGGGAACCAGGGAAGAAGGAAGGGAAGTGGAGAAAGCACACACATCCTCCCCGGGCGAGGACACCCTGCCTCTTTTCCGTCCCTCCCAGTCCCACCTGACCAACGAGATCAAGCTCTCACACCTCCTCTCATGAGGTAATTTCCCCCCTGCAAGCCTTGATTCTGCCAAGTCAACACGGCTTATGAAAATCAAGTTGTAGTCTGTCTATTTCATACATCATCTCTAAGGCTAATCATCCTGGAATCTGAACTTGCTTCTGTTATCTGGCTCCACTTGACAATGATTTATGAACCAGAAAACAAGACAGCTTCATTTTCCAAGAGCCAATGGAACCTTCTGGGCCAGGAGGAGCTGGGAAACTTGTTTTGACTGGGAAACCGAAACAAACATGACATAAAAGTCAATACGACTGCACCGCTGGGCTCTCATTTTACAAAATAACTTTTCCCACACACACACTCCAGCAGGATGACAGCTGAGATGTTGTGTTCTCAGGTAGCAGTTTTAGCTTCGCTAATTACCCACCCAGTCCGACGATGAAGGACCCTGGAAAATGGGAATAAGCACGAGACAATCATCCCTCGAGAACTGCCACAAACATTCTGCCATCGGAAGCTTTAAAATGTTTCAGAGGTCATATTGGATCATTTCTATTAAAAACCCTTAATCTCTTAAAGAGATGACAATGTGCATTGGTTGATGGGTGGGCATCATTCATTCTCAGAAATGGTACCCAAAACTAAGAATTACAAATAATTTAACAATGTACCTGAACCACACTGACCAGTGTGAATGTAGACTTGTGCCCATATACATGGCATATGCATCACCACAGGGGCAAACCTTTGTTGGTTATTAGTGTTGTGGGGTAAAGACAGTATAACAGAGGATTCATAAACCTAGGGCCCAGTTCTCTGCACAGCCATCCCTGTAAGCTCTCTGTGTCCCCATCGGCTGTCTCCTCTGGACAATGATGCTGTGAGCCTTCCATTTTGCCGAGAGAGGGCATTGAGGGATAGTATGCCTTTAGTGCCTTCCATTGTTTTTGATGGCTGGCTCAGCTCATCAAGGAGCATGGAGGGGTGCCACCTTCTTCGATTTCTTTTTGGAAAGCAAGACAAAGGCACAGACGATTCCAATACCAGCAACTACTCCAAGATGCAGAAAGAAGGAAAGTTCTCGAAACCCACCCAAATTATACAACTAAAGTGACCTTCTAGTTATATCGGGAACACACCTGGAAGAAATGGTACCGTGTGCACTATGTGTCTCAGGTAGTCTGAAAATTGTCTTACAAGGAGACAGGGACGTAAAACAACAGGCAGTTTAATGGACTGCGTTTGGCTAACTTAAAGGTCTGAATAATTGATTTAAAATCATAATCTTCACACACACTGGTAACTATTAAGCTTGAATGGAAATATTATATATAAAACACATGAGGATTGATTATAATTTCCAGATTTATTTTATAATATCTACATTACTTTGATTTAAAGCTCATGCTACAGGGATGTATTTTTATGTCCAAAATAAATGTACAATTTAGAGAACTGCCCGTTTATGCAGATATTAAAACTACTAACTGGCCGTTTCCAGAAAGCTGTTATTTCTTAACAAGAAAATAAGAGACCTGATGTTTTCTTCGGCATCATGACCGCCTCTCCTCTACTTCTATTTATTTAATTGTTACTTTCTAAATTTAAAAATTTATCTAAAAGATGCCTGAGTTATATGTGTGCATTTTAAATAATCTGTGTTCTGAAAGTGTCACTTTGCTAATAGAAAGCAGGTTGTCCACCCATTTCGGAACCTTTCTCTCACTGCTAACCTCCCATCCCTTCCCTTCACACACACGGTCCCACCAACTTGAACAGCATAGTTGACAACTTCCTTTTTTTCATTTTTTCCCCTCCTTCCTATAGATCCGCCATCAGTATGGGATTTCATTTGCTGGTTTTAAGTGTGACGGAAACGGAACCACGCATGTGCTTCCGTGGCCTCCTGTTTCACCATGGTTTGCAGATGCTTCCACGTGTATCTGCCTCCTCTTTCCTGCAGTGTGCACTTCTTCTCATTCCATTCCTCTTTGTTTCTTTCCTTTCCACTGTAGGTGAGTCTGTGGGATTTTCCAGCTGTAGACAGTTTGGAATAGTGCTGGGAAGACACCTACGAATTTTTGCAGGTTTATAGCTATAGAAGTCAAATTGGTGTATTCGAAGGGAAACAAATATCCAAGTGATTAGATAATATTAAACTGTTGCCCAAGATGATTGCATCAGTTCAGTCTCTATTCAGCATGAGACTTTGTCCTCCGTCCTTGCTAAGTCAAAATAATGAGCTTATTCACTGAAAATAAAAAGAAACGATCCCATCTATGTACAATTAGTCATCAAGGGGGTATTTGGATTCTAAGGAGATGGTTCAGTGGTTATGAGTACTTGTGTGAGCATTAGGACCTGAACTCAGATTCGCAGCACCCACACAAAAAGCAGAGTGTGGCCATACACGTGCCTGTTACCCTGGCGCTTTGGGGAGCAGGATGTGGAGACTGGCGACTGCTGGGCTTGCTGGCTCCTGGTTTCAGGTGAGATACTATCTGAAGGTAATAAACAGAAAAGTTACCCAGCAGGACACCCAGCTGGCTCCCTCTGGCACGCCTCAGTTAAGGCAACACTCCTGTTTTCGACGAAGAGTGAAAATCAGCATCAGAACGCACTTCCTGCATTTTGCCAAATATCATCTGTCTTTGAAACTGTCCGTGGTCTCTCAAACCTTACGGTGCAAGTGCAGAGGTAAATTCAAGCAAATATGAGACAAGCTGAAAGCTGGTGAGCACTTTCCTGCCTGAAGGCTCATCTGGGCCTTGGGGAAAGGGAATCTGACAACGCTTGCCCAGGAGGGTAGACAACAGGGCAGCCAGAGGGGACAGAAAACAGCAGTGAAGGTGAATGTGGGCCAAAGTCTTTAAACAGGTCTTTGTAGATAGGCAAGCTGGGGAGAGCAAATAGCTCAGGACCAGCTAGTTGAAATAGTATGTCAGCCTCCAAGGGACAGACAGGAGTGGTTCCAAGCTATCAGTTTCCTGGCTTTTGGACAAGTAACACAGAAGGAAGACGCCTACTGGGGTGAATGTTCTGCCTGAAGGTAAGTTAGATACCCAAACTCCTGCTGGGGCAAGCATTATCTAGACATAATAGTGCTCCCCTCCTAGCTTTCAGATACTGAACAGAAGCAAGAGTGAGAGCCTGTATTTCCTTAGTGCAGGGTTTCTAACCCTTGACCTAGTAGGACTTTAATTCTGTTCAACTTTTTTATTGGTGGAAAATACAATGTGAAGAACTGATATGGGATTCTCCTCTGTACGCTATGAATATGCTTTATTACCATTGGTTAATAAAGCAGCTGCTTTGGCCTATGGCCGGGCAGAATATAGGTGGGCGGGAACACTAAGCTGAATGCACGGAGAAAGAAGGCAGAGTCAGAGAGACACCATGTAGTTGCCAAAAGAGAAAGACACCAGAACCTTACCAGTAAGCCACAGTCTCATGGTGATACAGAGATGAAAATAAATGAGTTAACTTCAGATATAAGAGCTATCTAAAAATATGTCTGAGTCACTGGTCAAACAGTGCTGTAATTAATATAGCTTCTGTGTGATTATTTGGGTCTGGGCCACCAGAAATCAAAAGAACAGTCTCTGTTTACAAAGATCTGATATATATTGTAGCAATCATGCCAGATTAGTTAATATTTTCATTTTCTTCAACAACTATCCTTTCTTTGTGTTCCAAATCTCTGAATGCCCCTCTTCAAACTCTCTCAGAATAGCAAATTTAATTACTGAGTGTTCTCCATACACTTGCTGGTCATTTGTGTAAACTATAATCATCTACTGGGATGCACTATAGAATTTCTGCATCCAATGCAACTGTCTTTCTGCCCGTGTTATCCAGTAGTCCTGGGTCCTCCTCCCAGGCCCCCTACATCCTCTGGAGGCTACTATTCTGCTTTCTCCTTTTCCGAGTTACTCTTTTTAGCTTCTGCATAGGAAGATGCAGTACTTGTCTCTCAGTGCCTGCTTTTTTCATTTAACACAATATCCTCCCGTGAGTCCATGCTATCTAGAGTGGGAGGCTTTCATTGGTGTATTCTGGCCCCTCATCTGTTGCAAACATTTACACACCTTCTCTATCCACTCATTGTCAGTGGGCATTGCTGGGTTTCTGAACTTCTGAATATTTCACTGCTGTTGTCTCTCATACACTATCTTAGTTCTCTTGGCATACATAACCAAAGAAAGTTGGTGGACCTATGCCTACCTTTATGAAGAGGCTCTCTGTTTTCCTTCATAATACCCACACTGATTTATAACATCATAACATTGTATGAGTTCCAATTTCTTGGCATCCTTACAAAAGAGTTTTTTTAACTGGTGTTTATTAGTATTATCATAATAATATTATCAACCTCCTTCCCTACCCACTCAAATTTGTATTCTCTTTTTTAATGTATCAAGAACAATGTGCAGCCCAAATATTTTTAGGTGTATGGCATTGCCCTAGAGCATGGTTAACTTGCAGGAACTAAATTTTACCGGATAGCAGTTATCACCTGCTCCATGGTTAAGGATGGTTTTCATGCTTAATCCCCATCTCTGTGCTAGGCTTTGGTCCAACTTGGGTTTGCACAGGTGTTGTGCATGTTATTGCAACCGCTGGGTTCCCCTGTGCAGCTGCCCTGCTCTGTCCACAGAATATTGCTCTTTTCCCATAATCCATCATTTCAGGCTCTTACACTCTTTCTTCTCTTTCTTCTGCAGTGATCCGTAAGCCTTTAGAGGAGGATGTGTGATATAGATGCTCCTATTTAGGGACAAGCATTTTTTATTATCTTAGGCTCTGCACCATGGTCAGGCATGGGTCTCTATGTTAATCACCATCTACTTCAAATGAGGATTTCTCAGATGAGAGTGGAGAGATGCCTTGATCCATGAATATAACGACAAGTCCTTACCTTTTGTTATTTTCTGTATTAGTCTGTGATGAGATGTTAGTTCCTGATTGGTCTGACTTATAATTGCCTGATGTTTAGTAATGGCTGAGTATTTTCATTATAGGATCTGATCATTTGTGTATTTTCTGAAAAAAAAAACCTTTCAAGATATTAAAGCATTTTCATATACAAAAAAGTGTATGTATACCATTTTAAGCATGTGTATTTGTGCAATGCACTACATATTTTTAAGTGTGGTATAGAGAAAATACAGAGATTCTCAAATACAATGGCCGTTGTTTTTCCATGTCCTCCACTACCCAAAACAGAATCTTGAGACTTAGGAGACATTTTCTCACTTAAAATAGATAGTTATAAATTTAGTACATTGAGGCAAATTCATAACCATTTCTGGCAATAAACAGATGCAATGATTTTTTCGAGTTGCCATGTGACTGGTGGAGAATAGTCTGGAATCAAAAGTCATGAACAACCTAGCAATGGTGACTAGGCTGTGTGAGAAGAATTCATTCAGAGAGTAGATTCTCAGTACAAAGATTAATGGTGTCCCTTCCGGAAGCAATGTGAAATGGTCAAGGGAAGTTGGTTGAAGATTCTCTGTGGTGGCAAGACAGCACTAAAAAAAACTACACAGCTTAATCATTTGTACTACAAAGAAAAAAAATAGACTTGGTTGCTACATAATTAATCCATCATAGCCAGTTGTCTTGAGTATAAAAATAGACAAAAACATGAGTTTGATCTCCACCTATCTTCCTCTTCAGGTGACTAGAGAGATGCTCCCCAATACAAATTGCCTTTTGGCCCAAATTTGGCAAATGCAATAAGAATATAGCATTTGTTAGGCTATTTCTAAAGAAATCAAAACAGAACTATTAAATTGAAAAATCTAAGCTGACAGCTCTACCTTGTGAAATACATCTTGGGATATTTGTATCACCGAGGACCTCAAAGATCATACGCAGAGATGAAGATGAAAAATGTCTACATTCTTCCTCATTGATATTAACTTCTTATTCCCTAAATAATATCGTGCCTGTGAAAGAAAGATAAAGCGTCTCTCTGTGTTTAGGTGGTAGTGCGTGTGTGTGTGTGCATGTGTGTGTGCGTACATGTGTGCATGTATGTGTGTGTGTGTGTGCATGTGTGTGCGTGTATGTGCTGTGATTGTTCAGGTAACACTGGGTACAAACGGGCAGAGGATAAAAAACAGCATCAGATATAAGGTTCGCTCTCTGAATCTGGACGCACTGCCTCCAATCACAATGCTGTGGTTACAGATAAGTACATGTTCAGGCTCCATGTTTTTTTTTAAATGTGGGTGGTGGGAATTTGATTTCAGTTCCTCGTGTTTGCTCACCAACTCACTAAACAAGCCCCACCTTGTCCAGTCACTCTGAGTAATACGTTTAAGTGACTAGTGATAAACATTGTACACTAAATAATGTAAGTTCTCATCAGATATTTCAGGTTGCTGGGTGGCTCCCACTTACCCACAGGGAGCTTAGAGCTATTGACTTCAGATTTCCACACAGATTTATTCTGGGAACATAGAAGTGCAGCTGTACGGGTGACAAGGAAAACATCTTTGTCTTTCTACCAGATCCAGAGATGCTTCCTACGGAGCAGCCCATTGGCTGGCCACGGGCCCACAGAAAGAGCTATCTCCACGGCAGAAAAGGGATAATGGACCCATTTGGTCAGAATTCTCATGGATAATTCTTGATTGCCTATTACTTCCTGGCCTTTAGGTTTGATGCGACGGTTCCCTTCCATCTCCCATTTGACATGAGAGAGTAAGAGTAAGGTGTACGCACCTCCAGTCAATTAGAAAAAGGCACACTTGGAGCAACGGGGGCCCAATAATGTGGCCTGATAATTCCGCCCACATGAGGAGGACTGTCTAATCTGGGCTTAAGCACGCAATGAAAGTTTGAATCTGAATGCAAGCTTTAAAAGCATAACACAATCTGACTACAATTTTACAGAAGGCAATAAATTTCCTCCGTGTGTGTGTGTGTGTGTGTGTGTGTGTGTGTGTGCACAAGCGCACATGCATGTACATGTGTGCATTTGTATATCCACACCCCCACTGGTATAGATATAATGCTTTTCTTTTGGCAATAATTAAATTTTTATGATCAAAGTCAGATATGAGACTATTTACAATGTTAGTAAAGGTCTCTGTCCTGCTTAAAAATGCATCAGAAGCCAAGTTTACACTGCTAGAACGTTCGCAAAGAAGAGTACATTTGATTTTGAAATTTTAGAGACTTAGGAAACTCTTGCACTGTGAGGGAACCAAGAGTTTTTGTCTCTGGGTTTACTGAAGTGATGTAGACAGACATTCTCAACTCAGTGTGCTCATCAGGGAAGAGGGGAAAGACTGGCAGGGCATACCTGAAATAAGTGTGAGTCCCGTTGAAATGCACCATGAACTGCCGCCAAGATGATTTTTGGTGCCAGTTTACAAAGAGAGTGCAATGAAGAGGTAGGCGTTTCAGAGGCTTCTGATTTAGGCCTTGCCTGTCTACAACATTGCTATAGACTTTGCATTCTGACCTAGGCCTCTCCTTCTGCAGGTGTCCACCCGGGATCTGTGGGGAATGCAGGTCTCATAGAAACCCCCAGCACATAGCACATAACTGAAACAGGCAAGCAGCAAAATTAACCCCCAAAGTCATTCATTATGTGTTTTCAATATCCCCTAAAAGGGTTTCCCACCCCTAACTGCATATTTATACATATTTACTTGCTAATCAATAAAGGAAAATGACTGCATTATTTTGATTAAAATATCCGACCCACGCGTTACTATAAAAACACATTTAAGAAGCCAGCAGAAGAGGAGATAGCGGTCCGCGTAGCCCTCCAGCCTTTGATATATGGTGTTTCCAGGCTGCGAGGAGAGCAGACACATTAAGAAAATAGTGCTAATGATATTAAAGTACTTTACAAGGCTTGTTACTAGGAGCTGACAAACCTGTCAAGTGTATAATGTAAGAGGCTATCGTAACGTTCTCAGAAAACCATACCTCTACCCCATTTCAGTGCAATCTCCTAATAATGGAGTTGCTATAAATTCTAGCCAGCAATGGGACAGAGCCGTGGCTTCTCACCCCAATGTGAGGACATGATAAATATAAAAGAAAATGGCTGTCAGTTTTGGCGCCCGAACCTTATTACAAAGTCTTAATCTTACTGGCCTCAGCACCTTTTATCACCGCCTTGTTATACGCTGATGGCTCTTTTATTTGCTGGGAGATGGAGGATGTGTCATTTGATGTCCTTTTATGTAGCCACTGCTCTGTCCTCTCACGAAAAAAAAAACACATTTTATATGTTTATTACAGTAACCGATTAAATACAAGACCCACACTGTTGGCTTAGGTACTGAGGATTGAGGATTTAACAGGGTTTGGATTTAACTGCGTCATTATGGGCATTTATGCGAATGGAACTCAAATAGGAAATTAATCCTTCTCAATGCTGGAGCTGGCACCTTGGCCATGTTTGTGATTGTTGATTCTTGCTCTTATTTGTTATTTGGATTGGTCATCCCTGGTTACAAGGTCAGCTGGAAGTCCCAGTTCTTCCTTTGCTCCTTGCTCCAGACACCCAGCTTGAAGGAAGGGGACCAAGTAAACAGGCTAGTGAGAACTCGGCTCGGGTTCAATCGGCTTGATCTGTGGGATGAGATGAATTGCCGTTATCTAAATATTAGTCTGAATACCTCACAGCTCACTTCCCATTCTCTGCGTTTATGACCGGTGGGAGCTTGAAGCTCGCTGAGAACACAGAACATGCTGGAACTTTGATCCCGGATGGGCCAGTTTTAAGCTGCAGCCAGCATCTCCATCACCAGATCTTATCTTCAATTTGTGTTCATAAAAAGAGGTGGCTCGGAGTTTCTACACACAGAGAACTTGAAAATATTCGTTTTGCCTGGCAGCTGAAAACCAGGCTCTAGAACGAGGAAAATTAGGCTGCTTTAGTGTGTGTGTGTGTGTGTGTGTGTGTGTGTGTGTGTGTGTGTGCGCGTGCGCGTGTATGCATGTGTGACCATGTGTGTGCATGTTTTAGCATGTCCTTGCATATGAGCCTGTGTGCATGTAAGTATATATGTATGTATGCTTATACGTATGTATATATAATTGTGTGCATGATAGTGGAGGCTAGAGGCAAGCATATGATGTCTTATTTAATAACTCTCTACCTTCCTTTTGGAGTAGAGAGGTTCTCATGGTAGCTGGAGCTCATTGATTGGGCTAGGTGGATTATCTAGTGAGCTTTTTGGTCACTGTCACCATAAGGCTAAGATTACAGACACATACATACTGCCAAGTTCAGATTTTTAGACAGTTTCTAGGGATCTCAACTCAGGTCCTCATGCTGATTTGGGAAACACTGTTCCCACTGAACCCTCTCTCCCCAGCCCTGAAATTCCCAGCCCTCTGGTGAGAGTGGGAAGTGTTCTTTCTCAGAGTCCTTTCCACAGACAGTCAGTAGAGACTTGGCCTCACTCAAGGCTTTTGCATCAAAGTCAAAGGTCAAAGGGATGCTGAGATTTACTTATCTATATGTTGTAGAAAATTTTCAAATTGGTCTCTGCACGGTAGGTCTCTGAATGGTCCATCCCTGAGAGATTAAGTGTGTTTAACAGGTTAAATTGCTTTAAAAACTGCCTTAAAATACTGTTGGCAATTGCCATATGATCTTCCTTTCTCTAGCTCTAGCCAGCCAGATAACTGTTCAGACACAATGACATTCTACTAAAGGAAAGAATTAGCTAGCAAACTGGGAACCGAAGAGACACACGGCCCATTTCTCCTTTCTTCTTTTTGCATTCACATGTGTATGTTTGATGGTCATGTAAGTGTGGGTGCAATTTTGCACATATCAGGGCACACTTGTCTGTGTATGGGGAGGTCAAAGGTTATGTCAGGAATCATCCTTGATCATTCTTATTTTATTCATTGAGGTTGAGTTTCTCGGTCAAACCCAGAGTTGGCTTATATGGCTAATCTTGCTAGCCAGCTTGCTGTGGAGATCCACTATCTCCTGGTTTCTGAGGCTGTAATAACAGTCATGCCACCTTGCCTACCTGAAATGTACAGGTTCTTGGAATTCAAACTCCTGTCCCCATTCTTGAATGGCAAGTGCTTTGGCAACTGAGCCATCTCCCTGGCCCTAAATCTCTTCTTCTTTTTTATCATCTCTGAATGTTGCCTGGGTTAGACAGGAATACTTTTGGTTCTTGGCTATGGGGAAATATAAAAACCCTTACGAGTTTTTCTTCGAAAGCGAAAGAATGTAAATTCTTCCCTGAATGCACCTGGGTATGTGAGCTAAAAAGCTCCATCAGTCTCTTTGTTCTTGACTTTTCTCTACAAATCTCTTAGGTGAATATGCATGGTTAAAATACAGCTATGGCATGAGTGGACAGAGACAGCCCCTCCTGTGATTGCCCTTGTAATAAGCCCTATGAGATTTGCCACTACACCAGGAAAAAGCTGAACACTTCGGAAAAGGCAAATTGCGTGTCTGGAAATTTAATTAAAAAGGAAATAGCCGTCCCTGTATAAAGGTTGGCAGTCCCCTTCACAATCCGCCTCATACTTGCCCTCTTCTCTGCAAGTTCAAAAGACACCTACGAGAGGCAACTAATCGTGTGTGTGAGGGACACGAAGCAGTGAGCTGGGAGGCATCCTGAGAAGCCGACCCCCCCACACACATGTTCACACAATAAGCAGCCAGCTAGCTGACTCATAAGGAACAGCATCTCACAGACTGTCCGTATACATTCTTTGCCCTGCCTGAGCACAAGCCATCATGGCGATACCATGCATTCTCCAGTCCCTGAGTGTCATGGCATATCCTACTAGACATTTTTCTGTGTTGTCATTTTCTTAGAATTTGCCTGTGTGTTTTTACTGTGTGTGTGGCAAGGGGTACAACCTGTACATGCTTGGTGTGCACTAGAGTGTCTGTTCCCACCGGAACTACTAATTAGAGATGGTACTGGTAGCGGCATCTGCATAAAGTGGCCATGGCTCTTCGTTGGAAACGTCTGTATCGTCAAGCAAAGCCTGATGCTTGACACGTGAGAACTCAAGTGCAGATTAAGGGCTCCCTAGGGAATCCCTCAAGTTCCTGTGGGAGACAGGCTGTGGCAAAACTGACCCTACTGCAGAGTTCACAATAAAAATAAGAACAAAACTCTGCCTAGAGTTGTGTCCAAAATCAAATGGCTGTTATGCCTACAACCTCCCAATGGGAGAGGAAGGTGAGTTGGGCAGTGAGCAGGCAGGGATGGGTGCGGCCTTTATGTCTGTTCCACATCTGCATCTTAAGATAGGTCTTAAACTACTTTTCCCTCCCAAGCTCCAGGTCTTGCTGTTTACAGGACACGCCTAGGAATCTCTACAGCCGCATCACATGGACGTGTGGTTTCCACTGCTTCTTAGTTTTCCCTTTGATTGTTTATCAGTACAGCCTGGAGTAGCTGATGCATCAATTACCGAGCCCTAGTTTTGCAGACTCCATCATGTACTGCCCAACGTACTCAATGAACTAAGAGCGCATTTTCTTTCTCTTCAACTGTGTCACACCCCCTCTTGAAAATGCTATCGTCTGGATGACCCTCCTTTTCTCCATCATGGTTGGGTGACCCTTGAGAAATGGACTTTCATGTTCTTGATCTCCACTGCTGCAAGGCACTGTAAGTCAGGGGGGGATATTAGCATCTCTGGTGGAAATGCCACTGTAGTAAAGTCTTAATTACCCTGTTGTGACTAGCACCATGGTCACACATTTCCAAGGAGAGAAACAGTGACAGGGATGCTAAGTGGCTTCACTTATGGCTGTTTATGGAAGAAGGATGTGTCTCGTTCCCCCTTCCTATCTGTGTTACAGCCGAAGGAAAAGTCCTCTTAGGTAGTTTGTCACAGTGAGCCATCAGCAGAGTAATCCTCAGAAATGCCATGGATGTCTATCCAATCCACTCCTATCACACCAAGGTTACAGATCAGTTGTGAGGCTAGAAGAAGAATATAGGAGGAAATTCACGAAAGAAACTGAAGAGCTCTTGATGTCATAAAGCAAGAGAGAAAAGATGAGCCAGAGGTCAAGGTGAAAGAACACTGCAGTTTTCTGATTTTTCCATCTCCCAAGGTTGGGCACAATGACATATGTTCATTGATGAATTAAGAGTAAATACAACTGAGAGTCTGTGGTTAAGCTCAGTCTTTGGTCCTCAACCCCCACCTTGGAGGCTGCTACCTTCCAGTAGACCTGGAATGGCAGGCGAGTTAGAAAGAAACCACTAATGATGACTCCAGTCTTCTTTATTTAAACCTGGCTGGGATCCAATTTAGAGAAATGTATACATTTACCTAAGAGCTCTGGGCAAATAATAACTCAGTGAGGAACAGTTAACCCTCCCTCCCCTGCCCAACGCATCCATCAGGACCAAGAAACAACAAACATCAAAGTTACTGGGAGCTCATTTTCAGCTTAAAGCCAAAGAACAGCAAAACTGGGCTGGAGAGATGGCTCAGTGGTTAAGAGCATTGCCTGCTCTTCCAAAGGTCCTGAGTTCAAATTCCGGCAACCACATGGTGGCTCGCAACGATCTGTAATTAGGTCTGGTGCCCTCTTCTGGCCTGCAGGAATACACACAGACAGAATATTGTATACATAATAAATAAATAAATAAATAAATAAATAAATAAATAAATATTTTTTTAAAACATGAACAGTAAAACTAAAGTGGATTTGTTTGCACTGTGAGAAGTGATAAGATTAAGGAGACAGCTTTAGTGCTCCCTGATTAACCCCATGGCAGCAGTGCATAGGTGAGACCAGGCACAAGGGACAGTGGGATGGGTCTCAATGCTGATAGTCACCTAAACAGAAAAGAGCCCCAAACAGACACTTAGTCCAAGAGGCTCAAGATACCATGGGTACTCAGAACTTCAGCTTCTCAAGGGCCTGCAGGACAAAAATCGCTGTTGCTGATATGGCAGAACCAAATACATAAAAAGGAAATGAAGGACTAGAGATATATTCTAGTTGTTAGAATGTTTGCCTACCATGCAAAAAAAAAAAAAACAAACTAAGGAAAAGAAAAACCCTTAGGTGTTATCCATAGTGTACCATAAACCTGATGTGCCATGTATGTCTTTAATCCCAGTACTCAGGAGATAAAGGCAGGAGATTCAGAAGGACAAAGCCATCCTAAACTACACAATGAGTTTTCAGACACCCTGAGATAGAGAAAAAAATGGTTAAAATAAATAATAAAGAAACAAAGATAGATAGGCAGACAGACGGACGGAAAGATGGACAGACAAATGGACAGATAGATGGATGGATGAATGGATGGATGGATGAATAGAGATGATAGATAGATAGATAGATAGATAGATAGATAGATAGATAGATAGATAGATAGATAGATAGATAGATAGATGATAGGCTGATAAACAAAAAGATAGGCAGACAAATAAATGATCATGACTCTTCAAACTGAGACACATCTGAAACCATACTCCCTAAAGCTCTTCAAGGAGGTGGCTTTGCCCAAAAGAAAAGAGTGTGATAAAACTGTGAAGCTGTAATCACCAAATTACCCTCAGGTTTCTGTCCCTTCTTTATCTGTAAAGCAAAGTGAGCAAGAGTTAGTGACAAAATGGAATAATTTAATAAGAAACTGAAGTCTATTTACTCCTATGAGCAGTCATCAACTGAACCAAATGCATGTTTCATCATATGTGCTACAGGAAACATTTCAACAAAAGTTAATGTTGTATCTGAACATCAACTGTGATCTGTGAACCAGGAAATGCCAGAACCAGTGCAGTAGAGAGCTTCAGTATGCAAAATTGGACAGCCGGTACTTAGAGACAGGGAAAAAAAATGAAAAGTTCAAACCAAATTGATTGATTATAGTTCAGGGTTTCCTACAGGGGCGTGGGCTAGTCCTTTAAGAGCCTATGGTAGGCTGGAGCTGTACTGACTGTGGTTGGCTGAGACCTAGCTATATGGTACAGAAATCAGATTCCTACAGTATATCTTGGTTTATTAACATACTGTTAGGTGACAGTTCATTACACAGGAACCCAAGTAGAGACAACTTCAGTCCAATGGCCTCATGCTTGTTTAATTTAACAGATATAGATGTGAATTTAAAAAAATGCTGAATTATTTATGAGTCAAGCATTGGCTTAGTCAAGGGGAACAGAAAGGGGAGATTTGCAAATACGCATCTAGCTTTTAAAAGATGAGTAAGGTCTGCTTAGAAGTATTGCGGCCTGTGCCGTGTCCCTCCTTCCTCCAGCTATGCTTAGTGGAAGTCCCTGGTGTGAACATTTAGCCCCTGAGTTGATTTCTTGTTTTTAAGATTTATTGCACATGCGTGTGTGTGTGTGTGTGTGTGTGTGTGTGTGTGTGTGTGTGTGTGTACATCAATGCAAGTGGTACCTAGTGTGATTGTTATGACTTAAATTCGGGGCCCCTGCAAGAATAGTATGGGCTCTTAACTGTTAATCTAACTCCTCAGTCCCAAGGCCCTGTCTTTAAAAGCTTTGAGGATAAATAGCAAAGGATCTAGTTCATACCTGCAAAGGAGGAATTAGAGCGGATATCCGTGCTTGACCCAACCATGGAGTGGCTAAGACTGATTTTATTTCCTTTCGTCTCTGCTTTCCTTGGCCCGTTATTATAAGCCAGCTTTCTGCAAGTGTGTTTTGGACTCCCAAGTTGCCATGTCACATCCCCCCAGTCTTGTTTCTCAGCCACTAGCCATGTGTGAAAAATTCCAAGAGAGACATGCTATATCTTACACTTATAATATATGGTATATGTTTATAATGATATTATATCTGATATATATATATAATGACAAATTTAGTAGCATAATTAATACAAGTGCTTTATCTTATTGTTCTGGAGGTCTCCCGATTATTTCATCACATTATAGCATCACTGTCAAGATGCTAGCCAAGATCGGCTTCTATCTGGAAGCTCTTGGGGAACACATTTTATATCCGTGCCTTTCCAGCTGCTAGAAACAACTTATTTCCACGTGTTGACAGACTCCATGTAAGAGGCCCAGGATGAGGGGGTGGGATATGTACATCATATGAAATTGACTCTATCCTGGGCTTGTCTTCCATTGCAAATAACCCTTCTGCCCGCATCAAGCCCTGACCAATAATCCAGGGTAATAATATCTCTATATTAAGATCAGTCAGCAAAAGGTGTAACTCTACATACCATCTAGTTTTCTTCAGTCATAAAGCAATGTAGTCAAATGTTTTATTCAGGTTGTGAGCATCTCTGAGAGTTCACGCTTCTGCCACCTTTACCCAATCTGGTTGGGAAGAAGAGTGAAGTGGTGTGATGGGCCCAGTTTCAATCATTTCATTGGTGTGCGCATGTGCGGGCAGAGGGGTTAGCAGTCTATCTGACATCAATAACTACTGGAACCACATCATAGCAAAAAGGGAGATGTTGGATCCACAAAGGGAAGTCTTTTTTTTTTTTTCAAAAAAGGAAGGAGGAAGAACCATGGAGAGGAGACATTTTTGTCCTATGCAGCATGATAATTTAGTCTGAATGAAATTTCAGGCACCCTGGGGAACAAATATCTCCCAAAGAAGGATGGAAAAAAAATATAACACCATAGGTCAAAACAAATTACCTTCCTGCCTTGGGGACCTTAACAAGTAGTTTATTTGAACTTACGTTAGGAGTCTATGCTATATGATATCTTTATAGCTATGATCCCCATATTGAAAGAAAAAGAATGTGTATTATTATAGAGAAGGGCTTGGAAAAAAGAGGCCAAGAGAAGTAGGTGCCTTTCATTGGGTGTGTTAGAAGGTAGAGTATTTGTGGGAGGGGAGTTACAAGTTCTGAAATTGACCAAGAAAGATTATGCACATTTGAAGGAGATTCGTGCGTTACTGTGTCACCATGACATGTCCCTTTGTCAAACCATCAGAAAAGAAAATCACAGAATACAATTACCTGTCTATAGTCATAAAGTAAGTTATTGAAAGATTGGAGTAACTGAACATTCGTGTGATAAACAGAAGTAATAATTATATTATGACAGAGACACATAACTCAATGTGGGGGGGGAGCATGGGACATGAGGAACCAGGAACAAATTAAGAACTTCCTGGATGGCATTTTAAAGTGTGGGAAGCAATTAGAGATGATGCTGACATTGAGAATGGCAGCATTCTTGATTGAATGTGGAGATTCAAGATTTATCCCGCCCACCTGACCTATTGTACTTAATCTTTGGTACAGTTTTCAAAATGGCCTCTCTTGCATTATTAATTCATTTGCTTCTCATAGTGATCCCTGAGCTAAGCAGAACAGTCATGGCTGGCCCCGGTTGCAGATCTGTCGTTTCCTAGCTCTTTGCTCATACGCCTCATGCATCATCTCTGTTCTATTCCAATTTTCTTTTCCTTTTCCTCCACCCACTTTCATGCTTTCCTCCTTCCCTCTCTGCCGTCTTCTTCCATGTGTTCTCGTGTGGGTTCTTTTTTCCTGAAGCTGTTCTTCCCGTCACACAGTGAGCCGCTGGAAGAGGGAGATATGTCTTTCTTATTCCTTTTGTGATTGTTGAAAATCAATTACACTGTGCCCACTGACATTAGTGGACACACAGATCATGCTCAAGGCTTGAATGTTCCACACTTCCTTAAGAGGAAACTGAATATAAGATGGGACCTCGTATACAAGAAGGCTTAAACAAATACAGTCTAAATATACTATGGAAAACCCAGGAATGAATAAAAATAGACAGGATGAATCAATGATGCCAACATGACAAAATAGTTTGAATTTTAAAGTAATATGAGTGGAAACATATCTAACTGCTCGTCTCAGGAAAGACCAAGAAAACACACAAAAGAGCTGCCAAGCCTAAACAAAAATTTTAAAAGGATTTTCAAAATAAAACAGCAAAGTAGCATCAACATAAGAAAGAACACAGAAGTAAAAAAAATGTATAGTTTTGAAGAACCTTTTCTAAATAATTAGGAGAATATTGTACATTCTGATGACGAACATCAGAAATGATGAGAAAGTGCAAAGGATTGGTGTTCTGTCAAAAACAAGGAAACCTAAGGGTACTGGTGATTATTCAAAGAGCTAAGATACTGCCACTCACCTGCCAATAAAAATGACTCTAAGCTTTAGAAGATAAAATCTATAAAATTTTTACATAAGAAATTGTTTTGTAGATTACCTCAAGACATAAAACCAGACAGTTTAGCTCATTATATGTTTACTGTCAACTTGTTACCAAAAAAGTATTAAGCTCGTATACAAAGTGGAGATATGAGAGGGAGGTGGGAGGAAAGAAGAGAGAGAGGCAGGGAGGGATGTTGGGAAAGAGGGAGGAGGGAAAAAGGGAGGGGGAGGGAAGGAGGGTGCAAAAATGAGTATAGGATAAACTCCCTTGATCTCAAACTAAACAATTCCCAAAACAAAGTTATATGTCTAGCTATTATAAAAAGATACAGCCTTGCTGGGCAGTGGTGGCGCACGCCTTTAATCCCAGCACTCGGGAGGCAGAGGCGGGCAGATCTCTGTGAGTTCGAGGCCAGCCTGGTCTACAAGACCTAGTTCCAGGACAGGCACCAAAAACTACAAACTCAAAAATCAAAAAAAAAAAAAAAGAAAAATAAATAAAGAAATAGCATAAGCTAACACAATCCAACAGTGAGTCAAAGAGATCAGAAACAGACATAGTGTATTCCTAAATTGCCCCAAAGATGTGACACCGAGAAATCTGTTCATATAATCTACTATATTAAACAAATGTTGTCATTAAAGGAAGAGCTCTGTACTAGTGGCAGTAGGAGTCATAATTTTTGGACAACTGTACAGGGTGCTATTTAAGCTCCTTAACAGTAAGGTCTTTTTAAGGTATAAAGTAATGCAGTCGATTAAATTCTATTCATTCCTTCACTTTCCCAATGAAAAGTGAGACGCAGGTATTAAGTGAGGCAGCCAACTGATACATGCAGCTTCTGACCCCAAGCGCTCACCTGGGCCATGGATTGTGGCCCCTGGATGTAAGCAGCATTCAAGATTTAAATAAGAAGCAGCTCAGCAAGAGCAAAGCAGGAGACAGGAAAATGCCACTGTCTTCAGAAATGGATGGTGCACAGCATTCTTCATAATGGCATATTAGAATAACTCCCATTGAAACTCACAGAAAATGAGACACGTTAGCACTGAGTTGGAGATGCTAATAAATTTGATGATAGCTTGTGAAAAATGAAAGACATAAGTACTGAAATTAAAAATACATATGAATCATACTTTGGAGAGATGATGGTTTGGCAAAAAAATTAAAGAAATTAACAAAAAGAAAATGTTAAGGACCATACTGTTCAGTGAGAGGCATTGAGACACAAGGTCCATACTGTAAAACAGAACACTCTCGTAACACTAACGGAATCTATTAGAAAATGCTCTGTAAATGAAGAAGACCACTCAGGATAATAAAAGCACACCATTGATGTGGGATTCCCTTCTATATGCTGTGATTACCATTAATGAATAAAGGAACTACTTTGGGCTGATAGCAGAACTAAAGGGGAACAGAGCTAGGTGGGGAAAACTAAAGGGAATGCTGGGAGAAAGGAGGAGGAGTTAGAGAGAAACCATGGAGCTACTACCAGAGACAGAAGCTAGGAACTTTACTCAGTAAGCCACAACCATGTAGTGATATACAGATTAATAGAAATGGGTCAAATTAATATGTAAGTATTAGCCAATAAGAAGCTAGAGCGAATGGACCAAGCAGTGATTTAAATTATATGGTTTCTGTGTGATTATTTCGGGTCTAAGACAGCTGGGGGGTGGGGGCAGGAAGAACAAGTGGCCTCCTCCAACACACCATTCCTGAGAATAAAGCCAGCAAGAAGGGTATCTGTGTGAAGAAGACAGTATCTCAATTTTAAGAAATACTGGGAAAGAATACTGAATTATGTCGGGATGTAGAAGAGGTTCGCATTGATCAAATAACTCAATATTACAAAGGTATGTCTTTCTCACAGTGACTGTCAGTTTTGTGAAATTTCAACCAACTGTGCAGAAAGATGATTGTTGGGACATTGCAAGTTGACTCTAAAACATAAACTGTACACAAATATAGTCAAGAATTTTAAAAGAAAAAAAACAGAAACTAATGGAAATTTATTTTACTGAATTGAAACACATACTCCACATGCATAACTAAGACTCAGTGGTACCTTGGAATTAATAGACAATAGACTACAAGAAGGCAAACGCTAAAAACATGCCTATTTGTATGTAATAATTTATGTATGTAAGCCATGCACTTTAGTGGAAAAGGAAAAGGCATACAAGGCATTTTGCACTGGTTTACTAAGTCAAAACTGTATTATAGAACTCAGAGAAACAGGTAAGGTATATCAGACAATAATCATAAAACAAAACTGGGGCACTCTTTAATAATACATACAACTGTACCATAAAGACTGCTGTGCTGAAGGCATGAACGCCTCACAGTCCTGGGCAAAGGGAGACGCTGGAGAGAAAAGCGAGGGCCAGTTTGGCAGAATGTAGCATTGGCAGCATTTGCTCCTATCCAGAATATATGAAGAGCTGCCCCAAGCCTCTAAGAATCTATCATAACCCTGTAAAGAGTCATTTCTTCATCATGAAATAAAGGGTTTCTCCTTTTGTCACACAATTATATAAATCCTAAATTCATTCTATTTTTATACGCTTAGATGAGTCAGAATAACAAATCTCTAAGCCTCTTCTCATTTTTCTTAATTCCTTTCTCTTTCCCCCGGGTTCCATGTCCTCCCATCCGTACATTCTGAGGACAGACAAACTTCCTAGCATTTTGTGCCCAACCATCTGAGTGCCTCATGGTAAATTCGCATCCCCTTTTATATACATGTTACGTGTGTGTACAAATATGCAAATGTGCCTTGCTGTAACTTACCCCTTCACATGTCCTAAATATCTTGTCTAACATGCATTTTAAGGAAAAATTAGAGTTCTGTGGCATAGACATGCCAAGGCCTAAGAATCATTTGTCCATGTGAAAGAAACAATTCCTGTGTTTCACTTACGAATACATCTATTTTGAAAGTCTCATGCATATATTTCTGGACTTGTGGTCACAATTGTTTTGAACACATTTTTAGTTAGCCAGTTTGTATTTGATGGTGGTAAACTTGTTCTCAACTCCTACCAACTGCACATAGCCATGTATCCTTGACTGCATGGATCAGTATTTTACAAATTATTTCAGTTAGAAAAGCAATAATTGATAATGGTTTTCCTAATTGCTTTGTTTGGTATCCAGTGTTTCAGACATTTACTGCCTGTTTTCTTCTGGATTCCCTGTTCACTTTTTGTCCACTTCTCTGTGGGCTTCCTTATCAATTGATGAGAGCCATTTGTATATCAAAATATCAGTGCAGACCCTAAATCAACACAAATATTTTCTCACAGTATGTTTTCAAGCACAAGGAGGAGTCCATTGGGGGTGGCAGAAAGCAGGTTTCATGCATAAAGGAATGTGGCACTTTAATCCCATAGTTTGCTATATAGCTTAAATCTAATCAGTTTAGTTAAAAAAAAATCTTTCCATGTTTGGTAATTTATGGTGTAAGTAAGGTCATACAGGCAATGTGAAGTAGGCTTAAGACAGAGATAGGAACATTTAGTATTTGGCTGAGCATACTACACAATGCCAGGACAAAATAGTTTGTCATACTCAAAGTATCATATGTCTGTATATTTCCTAAAATTCCTTTCACTAGAATTGTGTGTGTTTAATGTATACATGTACATATACATGCATGTGTGCATGCACGTGGCGGGGTTGGGGAGTGTATGTGTGTGTGTGTGTGTGTGTGTGTGTGTGTGTGTCGGGGAAGAGGTGATCTTGTTGCGCAGAGCTTGGGGAGAGACAGTGACAGGAGAATTCCAAGTGTTGTTGTCCAGGAGCATGTTGCTGGCATTGAAAGGGTTAATGATGTCCACCCAAGACAACTTTCCCCAAACGTCTATGTTTGTCTTAATGCTCAAAGGTGGCATACCGAAAAGTGGAAGTATTGTATGTGCTCACCAGGTATATTAACTGTTTCGCCAAGAGCTGGTGAAGATGCTTCTCCGCTATGCTGGCCCACCTTTTACTTTCAACACACATCTGAAGAGAATGGCAAAGAAAAGGAAAAATCAAGAAAAGCCAGCCACTATTGGAGATTAAAATTAACCAATTCTTTCTTCTAGAAAATATTGCAGCAAAACTCAATTTAATAAAATGCTACACAAATCCCCATCACTTTATGATTCGCATGTAGAAATAGCCTCAAAAGAAAAGCTGCAGAGACCAGACCGATCGACTTGACTCGGTCCGTTATGACGCCTTGCATGTTGAAATACACCGTGTGGGCCCTGACAGTACTAATGGGCCTGCCTTGACCAATTGCAAGGGCCAGATTAAAAAGCCACAATGCTGCCTGGTCCTGCACAGGCGATGAGGGGGAACAGAATTTATCTATGAAGTGCAAAGTGAAGTCTTAACTCTAACTCAAGTGAATGCAGAGAGCGCTCATAGCATAGATTTCCATACTCCAGTAGTGGCTGCCATCAAGCAACAAGGTCCCAAGACTGCATGAAATGCCAGAGAGTGATGAGAGAAATAAAGTTGCTAAATCTGGTTCAACAGTATGTCTGTTCAGGATCTTCATCTCAGAGTTACATATATAACCAATATCAAACAGGTCAGCAGGTGGAGAAGCTGATAATCATGACAAACAACCCACAAAGCCAAGGATAAAATCATCAGCTGAAATTATCCGGATGTGGTGGTACAAGCCTGAACCTCCATTCAGCACTACGGAGGTGGAAACAGAGAGATTTGAAGTTCACGATTAGCCTCGACGACATGACACCCTGTTTTAAGCTGCAGGTGTGGAGGAAGTTAGGTGAGACGGCTCAGAGGGTAAAGGCCCTTTCCCCCAAGCCCACCGCCTTAGATGGATCACTGGGACCCAATCAAGTGAAAGAGAAAACTAACTTTTGAAAGCTTCCACTTCTCTGACTTTCACATAGGTGCCTTGGTGCACACAGCCCTCTGCTTCCTTTTCCTCTCCCCATATACACACAAGGGAGCAAATCAACATGACTTTAAGCAAGCATCAACAACACAATACCTGCTTGCTATATGTGTGCTTTCTCTTAATCTGATCCTGGATACCTGCCTCACTGAATCTGACACACACCAGATATTGTCTCCTGTTACAAAGGAGGTAACTAGCTACCAGAGACAGGGTAAGCACCTTGCTGACAAACAGCAGATGTGGGTGGCCACAAATGAAACTAACTCCAATATTTTTATTCTTATTCCTTTTGGGAGGGGTTGGGGGCAGTAAAAACCGGGACATTTTCTCTCTCAATTACAGCTTCAGGAAGAAGCTCCAAAGTGTGCAGAAACCTTTGGCATTTGATGTTGAATGATTAAAAACAAACATGGTCTCTACAAGAAATGGGGCCAGCCCTTAATCAGTATTTGCTGCATGTCATCAAGATTATTGCCATGATAATAATCTCTATTTGACAACCAGAAATGAAAGCTATATTCCTTACAGAACAAAACTACAACCCTGTATTTAAAAAAAATCAAGAAGGAAATCCTTCTCAAATTTACGCTATTTAATTTAAATCCTGAGAAACAGCTTACCCAAAATGGCTTTTGCAAGTCACACACAGTATTTCAATCTGTCACTTTGTATTGACCTTCAGAAGCCTGAAATATATTGTGCTGGACTTGGGTAGCTTCTGAGAATGACAGTGAAGCTAGTAATCTTTTAAAGTCTTATTTTATACCTACATCAGCTTTTGCTCTACTATGTACAGTTCCTGGAAACGATGATCTTATGGCTCATCCTGAAGTCGGTACCAGTGTTCTTGTTCATTGAAAGTTACTGTGATAAACTCAAGGAATCCCCGCGAAGATGCTGAGTTTATTCAAAAGAAACACTGAGAGCTGTACACCCAGAAGACAGTTTCCTTGACATTTCCATGCTGAGTAGCGGGTTGCATTTGGATGCTTTATGTAGGTGAGTTTAATGTCCAATGCTCACTTTTCTTAGAGTTGGTATGCTCAGGTTGATGTAGAAATAACTTGCCTTCATTAAATCTTGCATCATTGAGTATAATTCTTCTGTGGTCTATTTATCCCATTTCAACTTGCAGTCTTTAATAACCCCATAATAGAAATTAATCTTTGGTGTGTGATACCATTTTCGATCGTGGCTAATGCCCATCACAGTTCTTAATCAGTCATTCTGCCTGTTTCAGTTCAACGTCAGTCATTCTGGGCTAACACAGTGGCTAATCAGTTGCTGACACAATAATATGTTACTCCAAATGATATAATATTGGGATAACCTTGGAAAGCACAGAAACATTTGGTGTATAAAATATCCTTGGAAAGTGGGATAGTATAAATATTAATATTTCAGTATTTTTAACTTTATGTCTCTGTTTCAAAGTGTCTTTAAATTTCAAATGAAATAAACCATCCTCAAGAAAATGGCTCAGTGAATAAAGCACTTGCTGCCAAGACTGAAGACCTGGGTATAATTCCACAGAGCTGCATGGTGGAAAGAGGGAACCACTGACACCCACAAACTGTCCTCTGACTTCCACATGTGTGCTGGAAACACACACACACACACACAAGCACACATGCACACACACGCATGCACACACAGGCACACCACACTTGTAAAAATTAAAATAAATGGCTCTTTTCTGAATAGTAACTTTTCCCTTTTAACAGAACATCTGGACTGCAACGCCATTCTTGTGTAACCAAAATGGAATTAATCAAAAGGAAAAAAATCATCTTCTGAGTGAGGATGGTGGTTTGAGTGTATGTGTCGGAACTTAACTGCCACAAGAAAACGGACGAGACAGATTAAAAAGGTTGTGTTTGGTTTGATAGAGTTCAGACTAGCTATAAGAAGCAGGAACTAACAACAGAGAGAAGACTAAAACAGAGAAAAACCTTGAAACTGGAATACAGCCTGAAGGGTAGCTGATTTTGGGAACTGCTGGGTCCTAAGTTGAAGAAATATCTGGAAACACTAATGACACCAAGTACTTTGGGACGTGAGACTAGAGGCAGGCCTTAATAAAGACGGAGGATTGAGGGCGGGGAGGGGTGGTCCATTCCTTTAATCCAGGCCTCGGAAGGCTGAGGAAAGAGGGAGGCAAGCCCCTGGCCTGCTGGAACTGTATAGTAAGAGTCTGTCTCAAAGAGGGAATAGAAGGAAGAGAAGGACAGGGTGAGAGGGTTCAAACTGTCCAAGAGGTTAGAACCGCACATTCCTCTTGTCCTTTGAAGCTCTAAAGCATCTGCCTTTGAGTCTCCACAACAGAATGCTAAGAATTTGTTTTCTTGAGGAGCCAGAATAGAAAGCACTGAAACTATAACCATCTTCAGTTCGCAGATACTGACATACCAAGACACACAAAGATCATCTTTCATGGAGAAGCAGGCACTTGAAACTGGGCTTTTACCTCTAGAAGACTCTAGAGCAATGGTCCTCAACCTTCCGAAAGCTGTGATCCTTTAATACTGTTCCTTGTGTTGAGGTGGATGCTCACCATAAAATTATTTTCATTACTACTTCATAACTGCAATTCTGCCACTGTTTTGAATTGTGGCATAAATATCTGGCTTGAAGGGTATCTGATATGCAACCCCTTTGAAAAAAGGTGTTCAACCCCTGAAGGTGTTGTGACCCATAGGTTGAGAATCGGTGCTCTGTAGGAACTTAGTATAAATAAATAACACCAAGTTCATTTGTGAAATGGCCACACTGGATTCCTAAGGATGGAAATGCTCTCCCGTAATCCTGAGGCTCCCATTCACCTTTTCAATGCTTTTTCAAGCTGTCCTGAAAAGTGAGTTCTACTTTGCTTGTTTTATTTTGTAGTTTAAGACAGAGACTCACTGTGTAGCCTTGGTTGGCCCGGAACTTGCCATGTAGACTTTTACTCACAGAGATCCACCTGCCTCTGCCTCCCTTAACCAGCAGCTAGCAGCGAAGAGAATGAAAACTAGAATCAAATCAGAGAGTGGAAAAAAAAATACTCTGAAGGAAAACTATCTGAGGAAAAGCAGTATTTCCAATTGGCATTTACATCCTCAGGAGAAAAGACAAGACAAAACTGCCCAGGATGCTGTAATGATAGGTACAAATGAAAAAAAAGAGAATAAACAGACAAAAGAGAGAGAGAGAAAGAGAGAGAGAGGGGAAACAGAATGGAAAGGGAAGAAATGAAAGGTAAAATACATAATAATAAACTATCCCAGTAAACTAGGTATGTAGTTGTTGAAGAGTTAATTCAAGAAAATGGGCTGGAATTTAAGAACCTGCAGTGCCATATTAAAAGAGCTTCCTACGTTCGTACACAAACACACATACACTTCTATTTCTCTTTTTAGAAAGCTCAACTTTCTTTTTTTTTTCTTTTTTAAAATTTATTTATTTTATGTGCATTGGTGTTTGGCCTGCATGTATGCCTGTGTGAGTGTGTCGGGTCCCCTCAAAACTGGAGCTATAGACAGTTGTGAACTGCCCGTGGGTGCTGGGAATTGAACCCAAGTCCCCTGGAAGGACATCTCGTACCCTTAACCATTGAGCTATCTCTCCAGCCCAGAAACTCAACTTTCAACAGAAGACATATTACAGAAAGGACATTTAATGGAAACAGCGCTAAAGACAGCAGAATTCATATCGATTCTGATTTCTCAACTGGAAAAAAAGAAAAAGAAAAGTCTGAAAAATACAGAAGAGGTTCTACCCTGGCATTTAACTGTAGAGCTTCCCAGTTAACTAATCTAGTTACAAAACAGAAACATGGCATCTTAGTTAGGGTTTCTATTGTTGTGAAGAGACACCATGACCATGGCAACTCTCATAACAAAAAATTTAATTGGGGTGGTTCACTTACAGTTTCAGAGGTTCAGTTCATTATTATCACAGTGGGGAGCATGGCAGTGGGCATAAAGTCAATAAATAACTAGGCAGACATAGTGCTGGCTACATCTTGATCAGAAGGCAACAGGAAGTGATCTGGGGCTCACACTGAGCAAACTTTGAACAAAAGAGGCCTCAAAGCCCAAACCTCAGAGCACTTCCCCAACAAGGCCACATCTACTTTAACAAGGCCACACCTCCTAATAGCGCCACACCCTTTTGGGGGACATTTTCTTTCAAACCACCACACAGTGTGACACCACAAACCATTTGTACATTTTCAGAGTGAGCCAGTGGAAGACGGGCTCCTGAATGGAGAAGAGACTTAACTGGGAAAGACTAAGGCTGTGAGGAAGAGCACAGAATGGCAGCTATATACCCCAGAGTCGAGGGTAATTAGTGCTAATGGAGGTAGAACAGAAGACTCTAGTCTTAATACAGTAAGCAGGAGCTAACAAGATGGCTCAGCAGTGGAGTACGTTTCGCTCTTTCAGAGGACTTGAATTTGACTCCTAGACTCCATAACAAACATCTCACAACCTCCTACACTCCAGCTTCAGAGGATCTGAAGTCTCTGGCTTCTGTCAGCACGTGTGCTAACATGATGCACAAATCCACACAGCAAACATGTGCCCATCAATGGAAATAAAGCCTTGAAAGTAATAACGTGATAACAAAGACCATGGGAGACTAAGATTCCAAGATCAGCAGGAATTTTAGTGACAACCTGATGACAGCGATCTAGAGAGCTAAGTAAAAGGAGAAAATATCTTAACAGAATTACCAGCACCAGACCAATGGGAAACACCAAAGCAATAATGACTTACTCCCAAGACCAGCTCCCAGAAGGATTTATGCATAAATTTAACACAAATTACAATAGAACTGTCTTAAATAAGGGGTTGGGAAAAGTAAAAAACAGAATTGGTGAAAAGAGACAAATGTCCATTTTCTTTACCAGAAAGTCAATAAATAACTTGTAATACTAAATATTACTAAGAGGGAAGGTAGTTTGCTGTTACAAGGCCAGGGAACTCTGAAAGAATACAAGGGGAATTTTAGAAGTAATTGCACGGAGGTGGGATAAATTAGAGGGATGCAATCAGGGAATGGCGTAACCTCCTATTTTGGAACTAAATTTTGAAACTAGAGGTGGTATAATGATACTATATACAAACTGAGATGTATGTAACTGCATTTAATTAGTAGGCTAAGGTTGACAATCCAAAGTTAATCTGCAGCATCAGCAAAGTCCAAGTCACTCAGAATTTTTAATAAGCTCTGCCCTCATTCTATCAAGGATTAAGCACGTGTTCTTTGTCAACTAAGACAACTCCCCTTCTCAATTATAGAAAAATATACATTGAATATCATACACAGGTTTAGTCTCCTGGATAATTTAGCAATTATATAGAAATGGAAGTAAAAGATAATCAAGGATTCAGGGCCATCAAACTGAGTCTTCGAATTATGATAGCTTCATGATTTTGTGAATGAAGTAAATATTTACACACAAAATCTATTTTAATTGACATCAACATTAGAATTTACAATTCTCCTACACGTCAGACTAATTCAATAAAATGATAACTACTCAGGAGCATCCATTTATAAACTGAATTTAATACGTAGGCTGGCATTCACCAAGTACTTTTAGGAGACTGATTTCTGAGATGAATGATGCAGCCAAGGTTTCTGTCTCTGGCACCTGCTCATGAATGATGTCGTAAGATGCTTAGGGATCCTTGAAAATGACATTTGTGTTTCAATTCTCTATATTTTCATATTTTTAATCGAAGTGGTACGCTCAAACTGAAAGCCACAAGATTGGTGATAATTGTTAAATGTGCAGTATCTATTTGACCCAGGCATAGGTTGTTGCCAGAGGGAGAGAAGCAAAAGTGGGCAATGCCCGTGTTCATAAAAAGAGTGTTTCCCGAGTTTTCCTGATATACCTTCTTTGGAACCCAGAATTTATTTCCCTTCTGAGACAGCAAACACTGGGTGCTGCATTTGGTGTTCTCAGACACCTATGGGCTATTTATTTTCTATTAAAAATACTCATATACATGTGCCATGAAAATGGACCCCAATCATGTTATATGTAAAAATAAGTACTAGGACAGTCAACTGGAAACGCTGGGAGATCCTGATTCCTTCTCAAGGTAAAGCAGATGTCAGATACACACGTGCCTCAAATTCTGAATTAGCTTGGATTCAACCTGAAATTCCACAACCGATGGAATATTATCTTCGTCTCTATAAACCATTTGGCATGCAGTGTGTTATGTGTACTGCAGGGACTGGCAAGGGAGTCTGCCACATTAAATCCAAATTCTTCTAAACATACCTCTCAACAATAAATGAGAGAGTAAACTATGTCCAGTCACTTTGAGGAAAGATCTTTGTCAAATAAAGATTTTTTTTAGGGGGGGAGGAATTTCAGCATTCTTGAAACTATTCTTTTGAAGTCAATACAATGTTTTGAATTCAGCTAACAGGCATAGGCTCCTGTTGGGACACAGCATTGCAATGCAAAGAGTCTAAGAACAATTTCCATTGCAAAGCAGATTGCCTGGATCCTCGGCACTCTTACCTAAATTATGATTTGGTTTAACGGGTGCAATGCCTTCCTGATATTCTAAAGAGAGACTGGTCCTGTTCCTTGTCCAACATTTCACACGCCGATTAGTAGATTTTATTTGTGTATGAAAACTTATTAAACCCAGCCAACGTCCAGTTGTCTCACACAAGAGTTACCACACAAGGCAAACTTCACTTTTAAAACATAAATTGGTGTTTGCCTTGACTTGAACAAAGGAATACGGTCTGGAGTTCATCACTCACATAATGTGAATTTTACAGTGGAGGAAAAACACACCCCCATCCCTGACGTCCAATAATTACTGGATTAAATAATTAAATCAGCTTGGAAAACGTACAGTTGGGAGGTTTGCTCTCCCTCTTCTGATAGTTTTTTAGTTCGGTATTTGCAAGAAGTGGCCCGGCAGTTTTCTTTGTTAAAATCAAAGCCACCTTGTTAAAAATTACTTTCTGAGCGGCCCTCACGGCATCAGCCGTCAGAATCCGACTGGAGCCTTGCGATTTGAATATAAGCCGTCAGTCTTACAGCTGTTCCACTTAGAAACACACACCGCTGCAGTCATTTCTCCCCTCCTCAGCCGGCCCTGGCCCTTCCCATGTTTGCGTGGTGACACGGCGAATGCGCTCCGAGCGGAGTTATATGGCATCATTTGGAGAAACATTGCGTTAATAACCAGAGTTCAAGGACAAAGGATATAAACGGAGCAAATTACAAGTCTGAACAGATATATAGCTTTCGCTAAAAGGGACATGGGCTGCTACTTTATTTACTGGGCACCGGTGCACTTGCGGAAGGTGCCGGAACACAGGAAGACATTTTTAAACGACCGGCCTCACAGCAGAAGAAAACAACACCCATTTTCAGACTGGAAGGCTAGCGCGTGAGAGGATGAACGATTTGGGCTTTCCTAATAAGAACATACGATCTGTGTGAAGCACCTTAAGTTTCTGGGGGTGATTTCACAGATGAGAATATCATTTTATGTGCCACCCTGGAGAGAAAGCAAACGCTGGCTGAAAAACCTAAGTTCAGGAGATATTTCCTGCCTGCAACTTAGCCTAGCTCTGTTGTGATTTCCTGCCTCACTGATTGGAATCCCGTTAACCGTAGCTTCCACTTTAGTTCAAAATTAACGGCTCGAAAGAGCGATTTGTGAAAGTGCTATGTTCTTCCTTATCTGTAAACATCTGAGCCACCTCTTGGACAAATGAGCACCTTCTTTAATAAGCAGAGAAAATGAATATCAGATATTAATTTCCACTGGCTATGTTACTGAATATTATAACTAAAAGCCTCAATAATACTAAACATAAATACGCACTTCATTTATTCGTCAACTTTACCTCAATAAGGCAAAAAAAAAATGGCCTATAATAATTTTCTTTCCCCAGGTGTGTTGTGTGTGTGTCTGTGTGTGTAAAATAACTGGAAAAGTATTGTAAGAATTATCAGCATGTCTCAGAAAGCCTGGCTCTTCCGCTATATTTAAGAAACCTTTAAAATCCAGAATTTAGGACAGATGTATTTTCCTTCCAATGTTTCTTACTGGCTCATTTACTGACACCCAAAGGGAACCTGGGAATCAGAGAGCAGAGAAGCAGTTGCGTGAATGAGATCTATAATCCATGAAAATGATGCAGCTACGGAAACTGATTGATACATTTTCTTTCTAATAATATTAGGAAGTACTTTCGAGATAACGTGCTCTGAAAATCCACAGTATTCAGCTGTATCATTTAAGAGCTAAATAAGCATGATTTAATTGCACACACATTTCTGTGTGTTCTATGTGAGCCCGATGGGGTGGGATGAATAGCCTTCTTTAAATATTTCTGCTTCCTAAATGGAACTTTTGTGTTGTGAAAATGTGATATTTAAACAAGAAATGTGCGACTTGATACTTCGTCCTCCCTGCTTAAACAGGTTAGCTGAAATGCACCTTGTCCATCAGTTTCAAACTGGACTCCCCCTTCCCTAGTGGGGGAGGGTGCTGGACATTTAAAAGCTCCTTTAGACAAAACACGTTCTCTCTACATGAAAAAAAAAAAAAAAAAACCAATCGTTCCTGAACTCTCAGAGGCAAAGGAATCAACGCTCAGGCTGGACAGGCTGTGCCTTGACATGAAATGTATTCCCTTTAGCAGCCTGGCTGGCCGGGAGAAATATTTGCCTTGAATGGGCCTGTCCTTCAGTTGCCAAACAAGAGACCAGGTGATACAGTGACTTGCGAGCAGGCCCATTTCAATGGCTGTTCCCGGCATGTATTCTCCTGCTATCCATCCATCTGCCTCAACCCCTAATGAGTTTTAAAAGGACACCTTACACTGAACCGGGCTAAAACCACGGGCTTCCGACTTTTTACAAGGACAAACAAAACCCGTTCAAATAACTCATGCCGTTAGAACAGGTAAATGATGAAAATGCTACACTCCCTAACATGCAAAATAACTATTCTCTGCCCCACTTCCGCCGCTTTCATCTTTGTGAAATGTCTTATTGGCTTTGAATAGCCAATGGTGGTGTATTTTTCATCCTACCTGGCATATCAGAAATATATCCTCCCACTTACTCTTTTTCCATCAATTTTCTGTGGTTTTACCATCGCCCAGGTACGAGTTTGAAGAGCAAGCGTGTAGGTCTGATACCAGGGTGGTTCTCAGACTCAGACCGGGCATCATTACCATTAAGAGCGAATATGAGTTTTAAACTGTCTGCAGTTTGGGTTGAGCCGGCTGATTCTGCTGGAGAAATGATTTGTCAGACAGTCCGAAATCGTGCGAGCTCACCGCGCTCGACTCCCTCCGCTTTCTCATTCTGCGTTTTCTTTTCTCCCTCAAGATATAATAGAAACTAATCTTCAAAATCTAAACATTCCAGGGCCTGTCCTTTTGTGCAGGCACCTCGCCCTCCCTGCTCCGAGCTGCGCTGTGCTGTGAGTGTACTCCTATTTACATGCGCAGGTTCCCCGCTGGTGGGACCCAGGCGGGCAGACAGACCATCCATCATCCATCCTGCTCCCCGCCGAGCGCTGCATCAGTCGCCAATCCCATGGCCGGTGGGGCAGCACCTGCGAGACAGCCCGCAGCTTCCCTCTGCCCTGCTTGCCATGCCTCGCGGGTTGGTAGTGCCCTTGTGAGCGGCTGCGTTCTCCAAGGCCAAACCAGAAAGGTAGGCTCGGGTGACCGGTTTGAATTTGTGCTGAACCCCAAGCGGTAGCTGGTGAGGAGGCGGGAACATGGAAGTATGCTTGCTTTGCATGGGTCTGTCGCAAACCTTCACCAGGGTTACTCCGTAAAACACTGTAGATTATGTTTACTTTTAGGAGGAGAGCGTAACTGAGAACAGTTTTGGGGAATCCAGTGTTTGCCTCTGGCCTGTTGCTCTTTCTGGTACTGACCCAGAAGAGTCTGCAAGCCTCGTTTAAATTTGGAATGGCCCCGTGCACATTTAAAGCAACATTACTCCAAGAGCTAAGTGAACATTATCAGACACAATTCACGAGATGAACCAATCTATAAAATGTTTGCTGTGCAAGCAAGACCTATGTATGCGATTCCCAACACCAAGGTAAAAGCCAGGAATTACAGGCCCTGCACCTGCAATCCCAGGGCAGGGAGATGGAGACAAGACGGTCTCTGAGAACTGATGGTCTCACTCAATGAAAAGACCTTCAAGTTCATGAAAATCCCTATCCCTCAACTCCAGAATAAGGAAGGCAGTGATTGATCTTGACACCATGGTTGTCCTCAGGCATCTATGCCATCCACACACACAAACACACATACACACAGCCCATTCAGTCCAAATTTTGAAACACCTTCCATTTGATCCAACAATTCTCACAAGCAGAAACATAGCCTAGGCCTCAAGCTGAGAAATGGGTGGAAAACCTTAGAAAACGTTTGTCTTAAGAAAGATCGTCACGGACGGCATCCACAGCAGTAGACATCGCCCTCAAAGCTCCACCCCTGTCTGGCTTCTGAACTAAGAATCGTCAAAAGAGAGAGATGTAACAGAGACTTTGGCCACCCTTTTAGAACTAGAACCAATGTGGCTCAAAAGGAATGGAACTAGAGAAGTGGGGTTTGAGCTTTGTTGGTATAGAAAGAGAGCAGTTGTACAAAGGAAGTTCAAGGGTCCTCCTCTGAGAAGGGTCTCCCTCAAGCCTAATTTCCTTGTCGCTCTTCTGGAAGGTTTTAAAGAAATACCTAATGAAGCTGATCAATGGCATGGCCAGGACAAAACTACTCGGAGAACTACTGAGTTCTGTAATAGCTATATCATGGGAAATCATGGAATAAGAATCTACCATGTGTCCTGGGTCATACACCCCTCCACACTGAAGCGTAGATAAAGGAGTTCAACACTGCATGCGCAAATTATCTTTTCGTCTTCCCTAACTCACTCATATGCCTGAATGAAGTAACTTGAAAGGGGATTTGGGGTTTTCTTGAATGCTGATATTGATGAAGCTGTTTATAGTATTATTTACATAATGCCTTTAGGGGACTGGAAAGGAACTCACAGATGAAAATCTGAAACCTTTCCCAGAGTTTGAGAGTCCAGTATATTGGAATCCATCTTGTGGTGATGGTTTTTTCCGGCGGTGTCTCTGAAGTGTGTCGTGCATGAGTGGATCCGTACATTCTGTATGAAGAGAAAATTCTTCCTGTTGACCCAAGTGGAATTTCTCTTCCCTTTGGCTTTTCCACCACCCGTGGCCAGCAGAGGCATCTTTCTGCATTGTGCAGTACCCTTTGGCTTGAGAGATAGATGGTCAGTTCTTCGATAGGCACCTTGACCTTTTCCGGGTGCTGGTCATTGATCTTGATCAAGGCTGGATGGGAAGCTCTTGACTCAGCTGCCGACACACCGCAGGGAAATTCAATTTCTGAGCCCTCGAAGCCTGTGCTCAATTAGGAGTCCTCGTTATTATTTTACTTTTATTAAGGAAAACTGCAGCCCCTGCTTTCGAGGTCTAGTTTTTAGTTACAGTAATCAAGTTTTCAATATAACTGACTGTAATTGTTGGCATGGATATTGAGTTTTCATGGTGCCCAGACATAGTGTATGCTTGGGAAGGCTCTTCTCCATACCTTGCCGACAGATAGGTAATAATACCATACATTAATACCTCCACATTGGTTTATGTGTGTTTGACCACAGTGCAAGCATAATTATTTTTGCCCAGTAAAAGCTATTAGAGATCTATTTGGTAGGTTTTACGATCAATAGCTCCTGTGATATTTGTGTAGCAGCCACAGAATAATCAATGGAAGGTCGTATAAAGTAAATTACCATCCTCCCATAATGATTCTTTTTTTTTTTTTCCGAGATGAGAATTGGGTTTTATTATTGCATCAAGAGCCCCTCACAACGCATGCTCTGTCCGTCAGGGAAAGAGAGATATAAAAGTTGGGAGCGTGTTTTGAACATAGTATTAATATCCATTACTTGAATTTATGTTATTGGATTATTGAATTAGTGGACTCACACTGGAATTCCTTCCGAACCCTTTCTTATGTACTCAGTGACACAGTTAATAACAGTCGGGAGCAAACGGCCGCCGTCGCCGCATGGTGGAGTGAGTCACTTTGCAAAAGTCAATCTCCGTCGCTGTCTCTTTCAAGCAAATTTAGAGCTGGTTAAATGTGTTATACTGACACTGTGACCGAGCTTCTTTCTGCAAGGCTTTTGGAGAATGACTGCTAAATTAGGCAAGAGACGAAGTCAGGAACACTGAATACGATGAATGCTTATCTACGAATAGATGCAGGTGAAGCTGGGGCGAACCGGCAAAGGTCTTGCACACCTGTGTTCAAGCACAAATCTCCATCTCCCACCAGAGATGCCTAACCTGGATTTCGTTCTTGCAGCTCAAGTCTCGGTGATAGCTGGGCCCTTAGAAAAGATTGCAATTTGCCAACCAGAGGCATGCAATCCCCCAACTGTCTTAAAGGGACCCATTTTCAAAGTTGAGCTTGTCTTTTCGTGGGTGCAATCAGTTGTGCACTGAAAAACTGCAGCCACAGTTGGATAACTGCAGGCACAACAGGCCACGGGAGGCCTCTTTGCTCCAAATTTTGTACCTACAACTAATTGCGCTTACAGCAAATGGGAGTGTGGAAGGAACTTTTTAAAAAATTTGGGCCAGTAAATTCTCCTTGGAGGAAACAGGCGAGGAAAAAAAAGACAATTACTCACATTCTTAAAGACAAAGGCATATAGAGATATTTCTCTCCGCACCTCTGGTCGGGTCTATACCTTGCTCTGCTGGCCAAGCAGAAGGTAGAACAGTACTCTAATCCCACCACCTAGGACTTGACTATGACTTACAAATATGTAAGAAATAATGCACATTAAAAATCATACCCAAGGATGTGAAATAGAGACCATCACCATCGATGAACAAATGAAGTGGTTCAGGTGGTATGGAAGCAGGGGCTTTCTTTTGCAAGAAATTCTATATTTATTGTTATCTCCCTTGTTTTGTTTTGTTTTGGTTTTTGTCAGTATTCAGAGCCCAATCAAGAGCTACACTGGGGAACACCTCAGGTATTTATGTGTGTATATATACACATATGCACACGTATATTTATTTATATACATATGTACTCATTTACACAAATTTTACAGATGTGTCTATGCATATATATATATATATACAAAACCAAGTATATGTATACATATTTTATATGCATGTACATATATCCCTATTTTTGTTAAGTCTAGAAGGAAAACAGCTTTGCCTTTGAAGGGGTGCCCAGATGTGACCTTTGTCATCCCTAAATCCCAGAATCTAGACATCTGCCTGCAGGCGTTAGTGAGCAACGGTGCTGCAGGACCCTAGTCTATCCTCTCCTCTATTCAATGTGGTGATACAGAAATTGATACGGAAGCCAACATCTTGCCTCCTACTTTTTGTAGATGACCAAAATCAGGCTCATATTTTGAAATTTAGGCATCAAATACAAAATGGCCTTGACATTCTGAGTTACTGCTCTTACGGAAATACCTCAAAGGAATTTGTTTCCCAGTCGTGAATTCCACCACCAGACATGATGGCAAAGCGTTTTGCTTCTTCTTATTGGTCCTAGAAATTTCTCATGACCGATATAGGAGTAGCAAAAAAGCAGAGTGATATAGAGAGGCACATAAAGGAGCAAAAACACAGAAGAGAGCACACAGGAATTACTCTATACATATACAATCAACACAGTGAGGGTGCCAGGAATACACAATGGGGAAAAGACAGGCTCTTCAAAAAAATGGTGTTGGGAAAACTGCAAACCCACAATCAGAGAACTGCATTACAGTTTCATCTTACACCATCCACAAAACAAAACTGGACTCCAAATGGATTATAGACTTAAAAGAAACCCCTAAAACTGTGAAAATCTAGAAGAAAAGTGGGAACAGTGTCATGACATTGGCCTGGGTGTGTTTCTTTGGAAATGAGCCCAGAATCCCAGACAACGAAAGCAAAATCACACAACTGATAGATATTACGTGGAAATGAAAAGCTTCTGCACAGCTAAAGAAACCAGAGCATAGAAGGGAGAAAATATTTATAAACCATATGGCAGATCAGACATGAATTTCAACAATATGGAAGAACTTCTCCAACTTGACAGAAAACAACTGACAACCAATTTTATAAATGGGCTAAGAACTGAGAAGGCTTTTCTAGAAAGATAATCTAGAGGACTGGTCACAGTGGGTCCTGCCAAGAATCCCAACAGTCAGGACAATGACCCCAAGTACTAAGTTCTAAGGTAACCTACTCTGTACAGTGAGACCTTGTGTTGAGGGGTGGGGAGAGGAAGAGGAAGCAGCGTACAAATGGCCAACAAGTATGTCAAATAATGTTCACTATCATTAATCCTCACAAAGATACCTACAATGAAGGATGGGAAAGATGAAGCAACAGTAATAAAATTATTCCATGCTACTTCAGAACATAGGAGTTTGTTTCTCAGCATCCACATTGTGTGGCTCACACCCACCTGAAACAGCATATCCAGGGGGATTAAATGCCCTCATCTGGCTTCCATTAACACCTGTAACCTTGAGCTCACACACACACACACACACACACACACACAGGCTTCCATAAACACCTGTAATCTTGTGCCCATACACACACTCACACAAGCTCATGCGTGCACACACACAATCACACACAGATATACACAATTATAAACATAAACTATAAAATAACACATTTCAAAGAATTACAATGAGGTATCACTTCACATATGGCAGAAGACATATTCTTTCCTACATACCCATAAACTGGCATGGAGGGAAAGAATCTGAAGAAACTAGAATGCTCCTGCATACTGTTGGTAAGTAAGAGAATAAAAGAGAGCCACTACTATGAGAAATAGGCTAATTTAACCTAGATGAAAATTAATGCTATTACTGTCCCCAGTGTAAGCCAAGTGCTGTTTGTTGAATTTTATATTAACATTGCGAGGCAATTATTAACCTTTAGTGTTTTTCTAAGGGGAAAAATGGTCAAGTTTCAGAGTGGGATTTAAAATTATGGTAGGATAAAGAGATATTCAAAAAACATAAATCAAGGATCCCAGGTCCTTTATCATCTTATTTGACCTTAATCTAGACTAGGCTACATTAGCTGGGGAATCTAGTTTCCCTTGAAAAATCCCTTCAGATGAAGAAAGTACAACTAGAAATACAAATTAACTACCCAAAACTTTGTGTGTGTGTGTGTGTGTGTGTGTGTGTGTGTGTGTTGCATGGACTTCTTTGAAAGGGTATGTGCACATGGGTGTATACCTCTGTGTGCATGCAGTGGAGGCCAAAGGTTGGTATTGGATGTCTTCCTCAATTACTTTGTCTTTTGAAACATCAGTATTTCTCACTGAACATGGAGTTCATCATCTGAGCAAGGCTGACTGGAGAACGGGTACTAGGGATCTAACTTCTTCCAGAGCTGGGACTGTAGTGCGTACCCCTGAACTTCCTTTCACGTGACTCCCATGTGATCACCCAACTTCCCAGTACTGGGATTACATACAGTGCATACCACTGCACTTTCTTTCATATGACTCCCACGTGACCACCCAAGTTCCCAGTACTGGGATTACATACAGTGCATACCACTGCACTTTCTTTCACATGACTATCTGAGATCCAAATGCTGTAATCTTGTATGCAAATTTACATGTAAAATACTTCTCTGATGGAGCCATCTCTCATCTTAAACAGATAATTAGAAACCATATCCTATGTTCTCTGATTCAAAAAGGTGAGATTAAGGAACCTGATACTCACTTTCCCTGTCTTTGTTTGTGACCCTGTATGTGAACGAAGATGCCACCGCTGTCTTTTGAAGAATTTATCAAATAAGAGATTGATTCCCTTTATCCATACTGTTGAACTCCTGCATTTAGCTTTGCTCCTGAACTACAAAGGGGGACAGCGATGTGGTTGAAAGTTCAGAAAAGAGACATTCAAATGATATAAACAAGAGAATTTTGAGTCACGTTAAGAAAATTACCCTTCCGAGAGTAAAGGAAAAGATGATGAGACTATGAAATGATCTATGAGGAAATTGCGGGACCATTTTCTCCAGAGGTAAAGGTAATAACACTTGAGGGAATGGACTCAAATTAGGAACAATTTGATATGTACAGAGAAACATTACATTAGCCATAAAAGCTGATAAGAATTTGTAACAAACAACAAAGAGAAGCGATAAAACACCGTGACTTTGTACCTAAAAATGCTACATGCAAATGAGACCTTCAATAAATAAACAGGTGCGACGGACACTGATTGATGATGATGGTAGTGAAGGGTCATTAGCATCACTTCCTTGCTAGTTTCTATAACAACCCTGTAGTACCCAATCTTTCAGTATTTACCTTCTGTTACTGTAACACTGAGTTAACTCCGCCATGTTCTTTCACCATGATGTGTAATCAGCATCTCCTCAACAATGGTAGCTGATCTTTACTAACCTTGGTTTTAGTTTCTGAATAAAATCAGAAGCCTCAAGTGGGCTACAAACTCTGCCTTCAGCTCTATAAAACATTCCTATTACATTAGATCTCCAGAAAAACAATTCTGAGTTGGCCTTGACCCCTCTCTCTTGAAGTCTACATTTGTCCTGTTAGCTGACTTCATGCCTTGTCTTCTTCAAGATCTTTGTGTACTTTGATCCTTTGCCCTTCACATACAATGTGTTTACTAGTGCAGTCTATGAACAAAAGCAGTCAAAAAACAAGAATTAACTCTTAATTTTTGTAAGAGTTGGGCATTTAACTTATACCAATGATTTTCTGTTTCATTGGCTCTTGTTTAAAAAACCAACTGAATTTTTAGTTGGAACGTGAGATCTTCCCATTTGTCCAGTTGCTTCTCTTGCAGCTAGATGTGGTTTTGTGAATGAATACAGCATCTTCAGTAGCTGCATCTCAGCCTCCCATCACTTCCTCTCACGTGGATGCTAGTCCAGCTCTGAGGTAGGAGATCTAAGCCGTTATGGTGGCCTTGTACTTCTTGCCTCCTAACCTTATTAGGGATCCATGCAGTTTGAACTTCTGTGGTTTCCCCACCAATTTGCTAATAAGCTAGATCCTTCCTTATATGCTCACCTGCTCATCTCCTGAAAACTGTGATCACCTGATTTGACTTTTTCTTCACAAATAAGTACTTCCGTCATCTCCTTTGGGGGCTCTTCCCACCCATCCTGTCCCTAGGTCTTTTTGTGGTTTATCCAATTCTATTAGGGAAACAGGGTTTTCTGTCTTGGAAATTTTAGTCTCATTAATAAAAGAACTTAAGAACAGGCGCAAATGAAAGCTTCAGGGCACTATTATTAGAATGTCAAAGAAAAACTCCAGGGCAGTATTGCTGTAGATCTCAGAAGTTACTCTAAGAAGGACAATAGAGAAAATTTATGACGTCAGAAAACAAGCAGAGATTCTGTGAAGTTCTTGGTGAAAGTCAAAAAAATAAAAAATAATCCATGAGTGTCATCCGTGGTCATTGGTAATTATATTCTGTTTCACTTGGGGAAATATATACAAGAAAAGCAGAAGCCAAAGAAGGCAGGCAAAAGCATGGAGTCCGGTGCCTACAAGGTGCTAGGATTTGGGCCTATGAGCCTAGTCTAGAAGGGATTGTGAAGGATCTCGGCAGGGACTCATCCAACAAAAGCCTCCAACAGGATTGGGCAAGGTTCTTAGCTTGTATGTAAAAAGCAATCAGTTTGACTCAGTAATTTAAGCAAAAATCTGAAAGAATGTGCTAAATAAATGATCTTTTCTTAAGCATGTTCTCGTCTTATGGAATTAGAAAAGAACAAAGCAATCCACAAAGAGTGTGACCACACTGATGCTGTGGAATAACCTTTCTGTACACTGTGGGAATATATGTCTATGTCGCTATGATTGGTTTAATAAATAAACTAACTGGTCAATAGTTAACAGGACAAAGGTAGGCAGGAAAGTCAAGCAATGATGGGAAGAAGAAGTCAGAGTCAGGAAGATGACAACAAGCAGAACATGTAAAAAAAAATAGGTAACAAGCTATGAGCCACGTGGCAAGGCATAAATAGAAATGTGGATTAATTTAAGCATGAGAATTAGCTAGTAACAAGGCTGAGCTATCAGTCCAGCATTTATAATTCATATTCAGCATCTGAGTCAATTACTTGGGACCTTGCATCAGGACAAGAAATGTCCGGTTACACACAAGATTTTGGGATGGCACTGAAAAGAGACATCTAATGTACTGGGTCAACCATGATTCTTGACTGAGTTTGTTTTATATGGCTTAGATGTGAAATGTACCCCAAAATTTTAAATGTTAAAAGTTGATCATCAGCTCAGTGATTTTGCAAAACCAGCAGTGGTGCTTTTAAGAGATGAGGCTTAGACTGGTGTGCCCTTGAAGGGGATCTAGGGACCCCAGAACCTTCCATAATTCTCTCTTTCTCACTTTTCTCTTTTCTTTTGAGATGGGAGTCTTACGTAGCCTAGGTTTTCTTAGTACTCACTGTGGTGCCACGGATAATGATCGACTCTTGGTCCACCTAAATCTATTTATTGAAGGGTGCTGGGGAGAATAGATTCAAGATCAAGGGAGCTGAAACTGACCACATGCTGCTTCACACCACCTGAATCCAGTCATCACAACCCAAGAGAACATGCATGACTTCTTTCTCCCCTTTTAAGAGATCATGTCTGGAAGCAAGAAGCCATGTCTTAAGGCCAGTTCACCAAAGCTATTGGCAAAATTAATTCCCACAACATTTCTTCTTTTTGTCTAAATAAGAAGGTTCTAAATCTAATATAAAGCTATATACAATAAGAACAATTACCAAGTATTGTCCAGGACAAAGAAAGGGTAATAATATATACAAAAATAGAACTACAACCAATAAAAACAACATCAAGCAAGAAATACATACTAAATTTCCAGGCTATAGGTAATTGACAAATAACAGAGATTATTCCAAAAGCTTTCCCATCCTGAGGAGTCTAAGTCTTGTACCCAGAATTCCTTAGCTAATGTATGAGAGAATAGTGACTCTATCTAGTCTTCAACCCCATCAATGACCTAAGAAGAAAATAGTATTACCCAAGTAAGCAGGAATTACAATGAAGCACTTCCAAAAGATGACAAGAAATGACAGAAATAGCTGGCTACCTGGACAGTCACCCAAAGTCTCTCAGCAATGATGGGTCAACCAACTTTGGTAATAAGTCTAGAATATCTGATAGACCATTTTCAGAAGCAGGAAAATTTGAAAGACTGTCCTACTCTGTCTCAGCAAGTTTCAGCAGTTGCTTTTCCTTGTATCCTGCTTGTCCAGATTGGGCAGCATGTTTATTGTCAGTAGTCAAGGCAAGGGCAGTTCCTTGTCCAATAGGCCAGTTTTGCCAAGAAGAAAACAACCTCCATATGGAGTGTCTTCAGTGCCATTATTTTCTTGGGAGTAGATCAGTGCTGCCAGGAGCAGTTGTTTCTCATGTAAACAGAATTCTAAATTATTGAAACATTTAAATACCATATTTGGTAGGTCTTTGAAGTGTTTGAAGATTAACTATGTATGTGGAGTACATCTCTGTGCATCTAGAAAACCTAACTAACACAACTCTAAGTATGAAAAACATGGGTGACTATTAACCTGTAATTCTTACTAGCCTACATAGCTTAAAGACTGAAGCTTTACATTATAAAAGAAATCTTTAAACAGATGTGGAGCATGAGGATAATGACCTCAAAATTGTAACAATTTACAAAAATATCTTGATCAAAGGTAGAAATGCATAGTGCAATATGACAAAAAATCTTTAATTTGTATCAATGTGCAAAATATCTTAAGCAGAAGTAGAAACACACATATAGTATGACAAAAAATTAATTTTACATTCATGTAACAAAAAATTATAAACAGAAATAGGAACATATACAATATGACAAATAAAATTTTGAATTTGTATCAATATACAAATTTTCTTAGACAGGAATACAAAACTAATTTTACATATGTATCAATATATAAGAATCTATACCAATGTAAATATCTAAAACTAATAGTTGCTAAAATAGTTTACACTTAGATCCACTTATATACTTTATTAGTCTATCCTATCTATTCTCCTTTTCTCTATTCCAAAAGAAATTTCCAAGTCTAAACTTTATTGTTCTACTTCCATCTTATTGAAACTTATAACCAATCCCCAATAGATAACAACTATCAATAACCATGAACACAAAATCTGTTGGGAGAGGGGCCATCGTTTTCTTAGAATTGCTTCCTACTATATAGTAGATGATGGTATCTCTATGGAATCCTGTAAAAACCTAAAACAATTGTTTGCTGCAACATTTTTAGTCAGTCTCTGAGAAATGGATAAGGCTTATGTGGAGTTCTTATCCTAAGTTCTGGTTAGAGTGTTGCAAGAAGGTGGATCATCTCAGCGAGCCACCCTGGAATTAAGAGATCACATCTGCAGGCAAGAAGCTATGCCTTAAGCATGGTACCTCAAAACTAATGGCAGGATGAATTGCCACAACAGTCATGGTATTGTAGCTCAACAACAGAAAAATAATTGATTTAGGATTCCATCCGTAAAACAGTTTTTTCTTTACTTCCGCCTTGACATCCCATAGTCTAGAAATGCAAATTAGGAAACAAAATCAGGAGTCTTTTATCACTGGAAAATAGACATTGGCCCTGTATCACTGTTCTTTGCTGCTTCTAGGGACCTTTATATCAGTGCCATGAAGCAGGACATAAGTCCTGTACTGTGGTTTGATTACCTGGATCCGAGTGAAACTTAAAGCCAGCAAGCAATATTGTCTTCAGTTCCTCTTGTAGGTGATGCCACTGCACCAGGTTCAGAAACCTGTCTTGATCTGATGATAACCTGGCTTGTACTCACTGCCTTGACCCGAAATAAAAGCTTCTTGGAAATTAAATGTTTATCATTTGCTACTTGGTGTACATCTTCTAGGATAATGTCATCTCCAAAAACAAAAATCAATTGTGGAGATAGTGACTAATTTTAAGTGTGAGACTTATCATTATAATCCTAAACTGACAGAGAGGATGATTTGTAAGTCTTATTCAACCAGAATTCTAATTACAAAAAGAGAAAATTTGAAAAAAGAATTATTTAGATCTTATATATTCACCAAAGTCCCAAACTTAAAGGATGGCCACTAGCTGTACATTTCGAAGGTAATGGAACCTTAAGACATGTGACCTAGTGAAATAGGTTAGGTCATTTGTGGCAGGCCTTTCCCGCCCACTCCTACTATTGCTTTGTTTTTTGGCTACCATGAGATGAGCAGCAGCCTTCATTGCACATACACTCCTTCTGTAATACTCTGTGCAGCCACAATCTCAAAACCTGAGCCAAAACCAACTTTTCTTCCTTAAAAACTGCTTATCTCAGGCAATTTGTCATACAGGTGGAAACAGGAATTCATTTTCCAAAATAGATTTCTTTACAGTTATTCTCACACATATTTTTAGAAACACTATAAAAAGTGATTCACTGTGTTGGCACCATTTATTTCTTCTTGCCTTTCTCTTATATTTTCTAAGCTCTCTTCTTCCTTTCCTTCTCTTCTGCCAACCCCATTTTCATAAATGATGTGAGCTGCCCAGGGATAAGCCTTCCAGTGATATGGGATATCCTACTTTATGCTGCAAATATGTGTTGCTTTTATTGGTTGATGACTAAAGCTGTTTTGCCTATGTTAGGACAAAATATAACTAGGTGGATAACAAGCAGAGATACAGGGAGAAAGAAAGCAGAGTCAAGAGAGATGTCAACAGCCACTAGAGAAGAAAGATGTAAGAACATCTACGGTAAGCCATGGGCCACATAGTGATACACAGATTAATAGAGATGAGTTAATTTAGATGTAAGAGCTAGCCAGTAATAAGCCTGAGTCATCACTAAACAATTATAATTGATATTGAGCCTCGGAGTAATTATTTTATAAATGTCTGTGAGACCAGGGCATGCACAGAAAAGCCTCTGGCTACATGTGCCTCCTAATGTGGGGCAAGAATATCTACATAAGACCTGAGAAAGCTTTAAAAAAGGGGGGGGGGTTCAAAAACACATAAACAGAGCCTAAAACAACTTTCTAGTTGTGTCTCTCATATGAGCTGCTATATATGGATGTCACAACATTCAGGCTTGAGTACAGCATGGAAGATTCCCACTGCTGTACACAAAAGTGTCTTCAACCCGCATAGCTCACTGCGTGGCAGATTTAGCTTTTACTCATACAAACAAAAAAAAGTTTGTGGTCAAGCTATATGCTACCTGGTGGCGGCATGGACTCCAGAGTTGGTGGGGAAGGGTAAGCATGACTTTGCTGGGTTCCTCTGCCATATTGGGAAACCAAATAGGGTGGAGCCAACAACCAAAGCCACGGCTTTGGTCCTAGCCCTGTCCACTTACCAGTTTGAAGCAGTAATCAGTAAAAGATTAAAGATACACAATAAAGACAGATTCAGACAAAAAGAAATCTCTAAGCAGGTCACAGTATGTTTAAAAAATGTACATAGGCTTGAGAGAAAGAATGGTATAGGCAGTTACAGAAAGAAAGAAAGAAATTTAAAAAATAAAACAAAGTAATTAAAGAGACATTAAAGTAATATCAAAAAGAAATATGCAAAGATGGGAAAAACACAGGGAGCCTGGATACTGTATAGTATTATGTTGATTTTAAATTTTTTGGTTGCTGAAAAACAAAGGATAGCTGCTGAGAGACATGGGATTTTATCAGAGATACTTATAAAATATACCAACCTAAATATTTTAAAATACCTTAACTTTAAAACAAAAGTAAAAGATATACATATATATATATATATATATATATATATATATATATATATGTAAAATGGAACTTAAAAGATGTGTTGCTTTGGAGAAGTGGTTTTTCTTTTGTCTCCAGAGGAAACAAGAGGCTGTGAATTTCTTCCAGATTGATATGGTTTGATCGAGGAAGATCCCCTGAAAGTCTCTACTCGGAACAATGGCCCAGGTGATCCAACATTCACAACTGGTTGAGATCACTGAGTATTGATGTTTGTACGCAAGGATAACCCTATCTATGGGTGGATGTGGAGAGGAGGCATATATCTGAGGTTTTTAATTTTTTTTTTTTGCTGTTATCTTTTTTTGTTTTACTTTGGTTTTCCTTTCTGAAATGATCTATACTTCCTATATAAGGATCTCCCACTCGATTCTTTACAGAATTCATCGCTCAATTAATATAGCTTTAGTTTCTTTTTTAAGTGGTTGTGGTGGTTTGAAAGAAGGGAGTCCCAAAGGAAGTGGCACTATAAGGAGATGTGGCCTTGATGGAGGAGGTGCAGCCTTGTTGGAGGAAGTGTGCCACGGTCGGGGTGGGCTTTGAGATGCCCTATGTTCAAGCTTTGTCCAGTGTCAGTTTACTTCCTGTTGCCTGTGAATTGGGGTGTAGAATGCTCAGCTACTCCAGCATCATGTCTCTCTGTATGCTGCCATACTTCCTGTCATGATGATAATAGACTAAACCTCTGAAACTATAACCCAGCCTCAAGTAAATGTTTTCCTTTTTAAGAGTTGCAGGGGTCATGGAGTCTCTTCACAGCAGTAGGAACGCTAAATAGACAGTGGTCACATCACATTCCATGCCATGGTCAACTGACTATATTTTTAAATATGAAAAGTGCCATAGAAAACATCCTTAAACACAGGGTTCTGCAATGCTTAAATGAAAAAGGTTGCTTGCCTTCCTTGAGGTAGATTCCTATACATGGAACTAAAGAGGGAAAGGCTATTTATTTATTCAATATGCAATTATATTGATTTTCAAAAGGAGGGAAAAATTTTCTAACACCTCAGTCAGCTCTGTATGAATGCGCCCTTCCCTGCACATGCCTGCCTATAGTAGATTTTATCATGTTGCGGATGGTTGTGCTGACCTTTCCTGTCAGCTGCTTACATCTGGAATCAACTAAAAAACATGCCTCGGGAGGTTATCTGTGACGGTGTTTCCTGGCAGGATTAACTGAGGGCGGAGACTCTTTCCAGAGTGTGCAACATCTCTAATGGCAGCACAGATGTTAAGCGGCCTGTGAGAAAAACAGTGCTGTCCTTCCTCGTCTTAAGGCCTTGCTGGTGAGTGCATCTACTCTGTTGCTTTCTCTGTAGCTGGTGATGCCATCCTTCACTGACTTCAAAACTCAGCTTCTTCAGCTTTCCAAAGGAAGAGCAGAGATTTTCAAGGACTCCTGCAGGTCTGTAGCAAAGATATAAATGCTGAGGTATCCAGCCTCATTGACGGAGCAGCTACTGGGTTCTCAGACTCTTCAGCATGCTAAGACCACGGTTGAGATATCCAGACAAAACAATCTAATCAATCCCTTTGCATCAGATCTGCTCCCCTAGGAAACCCTGACAGACATAATGAATGTGTTTTGTTTGCTATTTTAAGGTTTTCTGACAGTGGAGGTGAAGATGCTCATCACAATTTTAATATCTTTATTTTTTTCTGATATGATTTTTTTCCCCATCTCCTGCTCCTTCAGGGGATATCTGGATGGTCTTCTGGTTTGGGGCTGACTCCTCCTTCTACTGCACTATTGACCTCCATTCTGACAGGCTGGGAAATCTCTCAGTGTGCATTCGTTGCTAATTTTTGCTTTCTTTTACCTTTATAATTAAAAAAAAACCTTTATGTTTAGAAAAAGAGGCAGAAGATTAAAGGATATGAAATTCAAAAGATGAAAATACTTAAAAGGTATTCTTGTAAAAAAGGTTTTCATTTGACTCAGTGTGGAGCTTGCAAAGAAAGAGCTGACGATCCTGGAGAGTGCGAATCATCAAGGCAGGGTTCTCAAACGACTGAGAAAGTCTGACATGTGCTCCTCCCACAGGTGCAGGGTGCAGGGATGCTACAGAGCCTGGATACCCAATAAAGCTGACCCGTGGAGTGTCTGTCACTCTCAGACTCACCTTGGAGAGAAGAGGCAGGAGCTGGTTCGCAAGGGGAGCTTCCAGGACCCAGATCCCAGTCAGGGGCCTTCTTTTTTTTGTCCTGTTGATTTGTTTTCACTGAAGTAGAATGCACACAACAGCACTCTCTTTTTCCACATCAACATTGAGACTGAGTGGGGTTAAGTTCATTCATGGTGCTTTGTAGGGTTTGAAAGAAATTGGCCCCAAAAGAGTAGCACTATTAAGGGGTGTGGCCTTGCAAGAGGAAATGTGTCTCTATGGAGGTGGGCTTTGAGGTCTTACATATACTTATAGGCACAAGCCACATGCAGTGTCTCAGATCACTTCCTGTTGCCTGTGCTGGCTGCTTCTACAGTGTCTGTCTGCATGCCACCTTGTCGTGCCATGATGATATTGGACTAAATAAACTTCTAAAAATGGAAGCCACCCCAATTAAATGTTTTTCCTTTGTAAGAGTTGGTGTGGTCATGGTGTCTCTTCTCAACCACAGAACAGTGACCAAGACAAAGACCACCCAGCTCTGCTTGAAACTCTGTGTCTTAGTCAATGTTCTATGACTATGAAGAGGCACCATGACCAAGCGAATTCTTAGAAAGGAAAGCATTTAATGGTGAATGGCTTACAGTTTTAGAGGGTGAGTCCTTTGTGGTCATGGCAGGGAACAGGGAGGCTGGCAGGAAGGCAGTGGTAACTGAGAGCTTTCATTCTGAGCCATAGGCAGAGAAAGAGAAGAGAAGAGAGAGAGGAGAGAGAGAGAGAGAGAGAGAGAGAGAGAGAGAGAGAGAGAGAGAGAGAGAGACTGGGTGGGCTCTTTGAAGCATAACATCTCACTCCCAGTGGCACAACTCCTTGTGCTTCCTAACTAACTGGGAAGCAAACACACAAATATGTGGGCCTATGGGGGCCAACCCATTCAAACCTCCACACTCTATATGCATTAAAGGTAAACTTTCCATTCCCTTCCTCCCTAGAGCCTTGAAAAACCACCACTCTGCCTTCCAGCTATGCACCGAACTACTTTAGGTGCTCCCTTAAGAGTCAGACCATAGAATATTTGTTTTTGTCATTGATTTATTTCTTTTAGAACAATGTTCTCAAGAGTCATCTTTGTAACCTATCAGAGTTTTATTTCTATTATTTATTCATACGAGCCTGGGAATGATGTGTGTGTATGTGTTCCTGTATGCTGTGTTGTGACATTTGTGGCCATGTATATGAGGAACGCAAATGCCAATCATCACATTTCACTTTCTTTGAGACAACTCTTACTCTTTGCCACTGTGTAGAGCAGGTTAGCGGGCCCGGAGGCTTCTGTCTCCACCTTCCATCCACTACAGGAGTCCTGGCCTTATAGACACAGACAGGGCTTCTGGGCATCCAATGCATGGTACTCATTCTTGAGTGGAAGGTGCCAACTGGGCACTGTGTCCTGGTGGAGAAAAGGTGGGCAGTCAGTGCCGAGGCCAAACATGCTACACTCGGCCACCTGTTAGTGGTAACAAGTGCATTTTGGTCCTAAAACATCTTCTACTATTTGTATTTACATTTTAAATATAAGAATCAGCATTTGTTCTGTTGTTAAGTAAAGCATATTATGAACCTTGGCAGTTTCCTGAAGACTTTTTTTCCATGAAGAAACTTTGTTTTGAAGAAATAATGTGATAGACTTTCATTTTACCTTCTAACGGGAGCGGGAAATAAAATGGTGATTGGTCATCCCTTGACTGATGTGGAGACAGTGATCTCAACTTTGAGAGTGGGGTGAAATTTCTTGTGTATTGGATATGTATGTGTACACTTAGCATATGTTAATGTGAGTGTGTGCATAAGTGTGGGGCGAACATGCATACATTTGCATGTGTGGGGGAATTGGAGGCCGAAATAACAGAGTGGCATTTCTCTATTACTCTCCACCTTACTGTGTGTGTGTGTGTGCGTGTGTGTGTGTGTGTGTGTGTGTATGTGCAAGTATGTGCTCTCATGTGCACATATGCAGAGGTGAGAGGACAATGTCTAGTGTGTTCCTCTGTAACTTTCAACCATAATTTTTTGAAACCAATAGGCTTCAGGCTCAGTTTCAGCTACCTTGGGTGACTACTGAACTCCTGGGGTCGACCTGTCTTCCTCACAGGCAGCTTGTCCATGGAATGCAGAAGACTGAAGCCCACCCAGGTCTTCTTGCTTTCTTCCCCCATGAAACTGTCCCTCTAGATTCCTTCCATGACACAACAGTGCCTTTCACTAAAAGTAGAGCGTACCAATTGGCTTGACTGGCTGCTCAGTGAATCCTGTGGGTCCATCAGTCTTTATCTCCGCAGTGCTGGTATTACAGACAAGCGCCACCACACCTGCATATTTTGGAGCTGCTGGGTACTGAACTTGTGCACCCACGTCAGCTCAGCAAGTACTTTAACCACTGAGCCATCTTCCCAAGCCCCTAGAGTGAAATGAACTGTTTAGGAAAGAACCTGATGATGTTTAGGAAACTAGACCTGCAGGAACAGGAGAACATGAAGCTAGAGTGGGACTGTTGCGATGTTGAATCCATCCATCACACAGGCAAATATCCAAAAAGTCTCTCTGTTCTAGAAATGGTCTTTGCTTCTCTTTCAGCTGCAGATGCTGCAGAGACTGTGATGGAATAATAGGATAGGGAACAACCGCTACACAAATATAAATAAATAAAAACAAAGACTGGGGACCACTTGCGCGACAAAGTGGCCGTAAACCAGTGTTAGAATCTCATCGCTATGACATCATTCCTAGGGTGACACAGGAGTCCACCCTCCCCCCACCACACTCCACTTTTCCCTCTCACACAAACCCCCTCTTCTCTGCGAGAGATGACGGAGCTGCTCGTGTCTCACCGGAGCATCATAAAAACCTGGATCCCTTAAGCTGAATTCAGCCCAATGAACTGCACAGGCAGCAATAACCCAAACAAAGCTCGCAGGAAACTCTCGTACGGCGTCTGTTATGATCGCGCGACCACGAGACAGCTGTTTAATCCCAACTGTTAGCATAAGATCATTTGAGTGTTTGAAGAGCGATCCCGTTTGGATTTCCCCCCTTATTTATTTATTTCCTAGCTTTTCCGAGAGGGAGGCTTTCCCAGCTGGAGGACGCAATTTGTGTTTCTGGCTCCCCCCATACCACACACCACACCCCACTTTCACCCGTAACTCCCGAAGGAGAGAGGTGATGTGGTTTTTTTTTTTTTTTTTTCAAACTATAAATACTCAGAGGGGAAAGAGGATGACTGTGTGGTCTTCTAGCTGAGCAGGGGCATGGCCCTTTCTCAGCCTCTGGGACCATGATTTTGCTCCCCAGAACATTCATAAACCATGCTGGTCAGATTATGGGAAAAGGCCCTCACATGAGACACATCTGGTGGTCTAAGCCAAGTTCTGGTACGGCTGAATTTTCTCAGCACCACCCAGGGTTGGAATCAATCCCTGTAAAGTTCAGTTCCAAAAATCTAAAACAAAGCCATTAGGTTCCCAATTGTTCGGGAAGGGTCAGTGAAGGATGTCAACAGTTTGGGTGGCCTGTTTGAATGCCCACATTGGAAACCTGGGCAGGACGTCCAGTTAGTGTAGTGCAACAATCATATTCTCTCTTTCTCTCTCTCTTCTCTCTGTCTCTCTGTCTCTCTCTCTCTGTCTCTGTCTCTCGCACGCACTCTCTCTCTCTCTTCTCTCTGTCCATTAAATCCATAAGCCCCTGCCTGTAGGCTTCCCAAATACTCTGTAGAAAGCCCACACTTCACTACGACTTTAGTGCCAAGGTGTCACATGAGTGGCTGGTGACAGCAGCAGCTATTTGAGCTGATCATGTAGTCTTTGGGTAAGAGAAACCGGCCGTAGAAATCTGGACCAGGGTTAACCTTGAAAACTGTCTGAATTGCACGACAAACATCTTTCTAGAACATCCTCTTTTAAATATTCGCATCCCAGAGAAGCCTCCATGCTGATCCAGACAGCAGAGAAGGGGGATACTAAGCTTATCTTTGGGAGACAGTTAAAGGTCAAACTCTTTTAAAAGTAGGGAAGAAATATCCTAAATCTGATTCTAGAACCATTCTTTTCTAGGTTGGGTCAGTGTCAGACATGGAAGGGATGCTTCTTTTCCACATTCATTTTCAGCTGTAAGTGTATCGATGTATTGGCTGTGTAAGAGCATCTTAGGCTTTGGAAAGGACAAATCTTGTAGTTAGAGTTTTGAAATGACTTCAAAATGTATCCTCCATAGAGTCATGGCTATGGTCTTTGTGTGTGACATCACTCCACCTCCTCCAGCTAAAGGCTTACTGTCCTCCCAGGTCCCCTCAAAGAAAAAAATAAAATTGATAATATTTGGATGTTTATTAGGAGAAAGAAAGGCAGTGAGTTGGGGGATCTGTAAAAAGATAACAATTACCTATGTTAGAAAGAATTAATTACTTAGGTCAGTCTCTGGCGTGACTTCTTATGCTTAGATAAAACATTTTACCTTTAGTCTGCCATTCTTTCTCACACGCACACACACACACACACACACAGACAGACACACACAGACACACACAAATGCGTCCTACAGGAGGGAGGCAGACTGTAGTCTCCACAGATTATGAATATCCATCTCTATGTTCGACGTCCCCAGCACAAGACAAAATCACCAACATCTTCAATGGGAGAAAACCCTTTATCGGCTGATGCATTTCCCTGTTTTGTTTCTGCAGGAGACAGGATATCCTCTGAGGTCTGGAGAGGGAGGGGGCCCGGTGGGATCCTTTCAGATAAGCCATTTAGCATTAAAATTGTGACTGAGACACTGAGGTGGGTACTATGCTTATCAACCAACTTTCATATATCATACCTATTTCTGGCATTTTCATTTTTGTCTCCTCCTGTCCCTTCCTAACCTGCTTTAAAATTTACTCAGTAGGATTTGGAAGACATCTCTCAACATTGCTATAAAAGAGGTAGAATTCGTTTTGCGCCCTGAAAACCCCTACTTGGATTTTACTTTGTGCTTCCTTTCAGTTTGAAACCTGTAGGCAGCACACTTTCCCAGGATTTTAGAGTCAGGCTACAGCGTGAGCGAGCCCACAGAAGTCACCAGGATCTGCTGCATGCTTAATAGTCAGCTCAAACCAGGAAGTAAATATCCGGTGTTGTGATCACCCCCTAGTTACTGCTATAACAGGAAGCGTGAAGGGGAGGAAGAGGACAGAGCACTCTGGGGTCCCAGTTGGAAACCAACCCTTTCCCACACCTCTCCTGAAACTCAGCTCTGATGAAAGGAGCCCATGAATCCCCCACTGCCATCCAGGTTACCTTTGGGGACTTCAGAACAACGTTTCAGGGAGCTGTTTGTCTAGATTGGGAACCTCTGTTGCATAAAACGCTACATCCATGGCGATCTGTATCTGCGAAACACAGTTGAGGTTTTTCTTCATATCTGGTATCCCATGAAGTAGACAGCAGATAGCTGCAAACAGCCAGCAAATCAAGATTTCATAAATAGGTTTATCTAAAAGTGAGCAAGAATGAAAATTGGTCAACACCTTGGGAGAGGAGGGAGCTTTTGAGAAATCAACCAAATCTGAATTAATCAAAGCTTTCAGTTTGTGTAGCAGATGGTCCACGGTCTTCTGTCTTGTTTTTGGGTTTGCCTCAGCAGCTCATGCCCAGATAGCTTGATGTCAATGTGGCCATTTTGAGTGCAACTCACAAGCAAATACCACAGGGTACCAAATCCCAGACATGTTGGCTCCAAGTTCACAACTCCAGTCAAAACCCCACCTTACTTTCCTGGGCAATCCCCATCAACCACCCTGGTACCCTTACCAGGGTACACTGTCTACTCCACCCTACCTGTTGCCCAGCTCTGTTTCCTGATTTGTCCCTGTCCTGTGATGTGTATGGCTGTGACATTTAAGGTTGCAACTTTGATTTTTTTCTTTTAAGTCTGTTTTTCCCTTCCAGATTAGTCTGGAGGCCAAAGGGAGTTTCTGCTTACCCGTTATCTACTTCTGATTATTTCCTTACGTTTCAGCTTTCCTTACACCTCTTGGCCAGGAGCGGGACCAGAGCACATCCTTAATATTTTGTGGCACAACCAGAACATCAAAAACTGCCTCCTTTGCATCCTTTGACAGCTTGTATCTGCTGGAAGTTTTGAAAACAGAAAGTGTTTGTGACAATCTTCTAAATAGCTGGTCTGTTTCCCATTGAGTCACCTCCTTTTCTCTAGCCCAACAATGCACACTAATTATGGAGGCAAGCGGAGGTCACGTCCCTGGCTGGCTCACCCCTCTGTGCCCTTATGAATCTGATTGGGCATAGCACAGCACAATGGAGTAGGTCCATTTAATCTGACTCATTAGAAAATTCAAAGAGAACATTTGATACCTCCAAGTAACAGAATTGAATTTGTCTACTAGCTTTATTCCTCTCTCTCTCTCTCTCTCTCTCTCTCTCTCTCTCTCTCTCTCTCTCTTCCTCTCTCTCTCTCTCTCTCTCGTGTGTGTGTGTGTGTGTGTGTGTGTGTTATTCAATAGTTGGCAATTTGGATACTGGTATCTAGACGAGTATTCTCACAATTAGATCCAAGTATTTTTGACTGTTTAAAAAGAGAAGAGAAGAGAAGAGAAGAGAAGAGAAGAGAAGAGAAGAGAAGAGAAGAGAAGAGAAGAGAAGAGAAGAGAAGAAAAGAGAAGAGAAGAGAGAGAAGGCATGCTGTGGTGTGTCTCAATTGGTACAATGTGCTTGTTCCTCATGCTTGTAGCCTTGTGTTTCTTTGCCAGCACCACATGAACCGAGAACGACAGTGCACTCCGTTAATCTCAGCACAAATGAGATGTAGGAAGATCAGGAGTTCAAGGCCACCCTTGTCTAGAGAGTCAGTTTGTGGAAACCTGGAATACATGAGACTCCTGACCAGGAAGAAAGGAAAAATGTTTTCATGAGGAAATTCTCTTAAGAAAAAGAAAAGTTTAGCTAAGCCTTTTATACAGTCCCTGAAAAGAAAACACTATTCCTAAAACCTTGTTCCCCACAACAGCTGAGATGGACCATGGATGCCATGACTGTAAACACCCTTGCTACAGGGATAGTGAAGGAAGGCAAAGATCTGGGTCTGTATTTGGACTATCATCATTTGAAGTTTTCCTTCCTTTTGAATGTCAAGACACAGCTTTAGCGTCAATGGTCACCAGTAAGTTTGTGTCGACACAATTTAAGTTCCAAACATTTAAAATCTTCCACACTGATTTATTATACATGGCTCTAGCATTTTAATATAAAAATTATAAAGGGCATGTATTTACGATTTGAAACAAAACAAATAACAAGTGTTTTTAAAGGACATTAGGCCTATTCAGTTTATCACTGAAGGTAGGGGATAGGTGGATTTAGGAACTAACCCTGTATCTGTAGGAAGCTTTCTGTCAGTGTGTGAATGACTCCCTCCTCTCCTTGGGAAGCACAAACTGAGGATCAGTGGCTGTTTGTAGCTCTAAGTAAGTTCCTCTGTAAGTGGGCAGTGTGACTTCCTAAGAACAGAGTGAGCACCACACAGCATCTCTCCTCTGTACCCTGTCCCCAGAAGCTTACTCTCTGCATGAAGGAGCCTGTGGACATTTATTCATGCTTCATTTGTTTGTTTTCCCATTTCGGCTTTTAGCAAAATCCAACAAACCCAAACTTCGAGAAAGCTGGTCTACATTATTATAAGGAAGCCGTTTACACTCTGACAACAAATCTTCGAGGTAGAATTCGCAGAGCCCATGAACTCGAGAGGCCCATTTTATTGATGAATAAAGCTGAGGTTGAGGCAGGATAACTCTGTAGCCAAGGCCACAAAGCTAAGACATAAAGCTCTGATTTTGACGAGAAAGACTGAGGGCATAGCTCAGCAGTCAAGTTCATGTTCAGCATTCAGAAGGTCCTGGACCCAATCCCCAATACAAATCTTCAGGCATGAAGAGAGGATTCTGGTCTGTGGTGTGCTGTGCAAGCCTCACTTACACTGTCCATTTAACTTTTCATACATACTATCTTTGGAACCCATTGGAACAGCTTCAGAGAGCGAGCAAAGCCATTTCCTGCAGTCTCTTGAAGAGAAAGCCACCCTCCTTTCAGTTGAGTGGATTTCTCCCTCCTTAGCATTCACTAGCTTAAACTGAGGCAAAATCTTGACCAGTTGTCAGATCGGGAAATAGGGGAGACTTCCAAAGTACCTCCTCCTCATCATCATCATTTTAGAACTCTCTTTGAGGGAAAGATTTCCATTGTGCTTTGTTACAGAAGAGGACTTCCACTGGTCAGATGTCCTACACACCCAATCATGGACTTCTGCTAGAATAAGAGAGAAAGAGGTTTCTGGTTAATTATCTTCAGTGGACTGGGATTTCCAAACACTCTGACTCCATCCCAGTGAAGGAGAGTTTTTTTCAACTCTCCTGCAGTCAAATCTGGGAGCATTGAGTAAAACAGTCTTAGGGGGAATTTTGAATTTCCCTCAGTGTTGAGACAGGACTGGCAAGACCTACATTTTGTGGGGATGGCCACAGCAGGTGAGTCTGTGTAAGTATCACAACTTGAGGAGATGAGGGGAGCTAATCAAAGAACACCGTATTTCACAGTATGCTAAATGACTGCTTCATGCCATGGGAGGAATGGATGCTTCCAGAGAAAGAAGGGTGATGACCCCAAGAATGTCATTACAAAGGAGTGTCAGTCCTTCCCGGGTTCTACCTAGATGGGAAATGAGGCCCTATCCCGTGTTCTGCCAACCTGAGTCAGCCAGAGTAGGCAGCTCTATCATGACAAGAAACTATTTGATACTGCTTTGCACACACTGTCTTTAAGCATTATAGATCCCTACGGAGCTGACCATGTCTCCCTCAGACATGGCCCTGGCATCCAAGAGCCACCATTGTTCTCCTCTACCATCTGATCCCGACACACTGGGTGGCTGGAATGATGCCATATTGTTCGCGTATCTTTATTATCAATGGTCTCTAATGAAAGGGGTCAGAGATTTGCTTTTTCCCCAGTGCTAGGGGTCATCGAAGCCAAGCAGGGATGAGTCAAGAGATTGCACTTGGAGAAGGCCCCACCCAGCCTGATAGGCTTCTGGTGTTTCAATTCCTCTTCCACCTCACGTGACCTGATCAAGACAGTATCTGTCATCCTCGGGGCCTATACAAGTGTATCCGAAGGAGACGCAGCGAAGTGGAAAAAAACACAAAGATATTCAACAACAAAGATATATCACCCAGTGTCCTCAGGTTCAAAACCCCGGTTTCAAACCTCCTCTCCTCAGGAAAGTAGCCTCTCTGGAACTGCCTCACCCCGACCCTGACCCTGACCGCCAAGACTCTCATTTTGTAAACTTGCTTGCTGAGGAAAAGTTAACTTGGCACTCGTCTTAAGTATTGACTCTCTGTCTTGAGGGTGAGGGCTGTAAATTCTCTCTCCTCAGATCCAAGTCGATTTGTTATCAAATCAGGCATTGAGAAGCTGATTCATTGCTATTCAGCGCCGTGCTGATTTATATGCAGAATGTAAAGCAGATGTCTTCTGTGATACATATTTATGGTGAGTGCTGTTCGAGGAAGATTTATTACGGATTCCTTTGTCGGGGTTCGCATGAGCAGAACCATGATGACTTGTATTTCCTCTCAGCTGCCAATGCCAAACTCATTAAAAAGAGGTGTGACTATTAATATACATTGTAATACTGACAGGCTCTAATTTATAACACGCTGGCTGGTTGGAGTATTCTCCTGACTTGAGAGGTGGTTTCTGCATTTTTTCCTCTGTAGCTAAATGGTGCAAATAGAGATGTATATTCTCCCATGTTCTCTCTCCCTCTCCTTCTCCCCCCTCTTTTCCTCTCTCCTTCCCTTTCTTCCCTTCCCCCTTCCCTCTTTCCCTCTTGCCTTCCTCTTCTCTGTCTCCTTATTGCTTTGTCTTTCAGAGTTACCTAGGTCAAGCTGCAGTCTTCTCAAAAGAGCCAACTGCTGCAGTGATTTTCCTTGCATTACCCTCCCAAGCCCCAGATCCAATGCAACCGGAGGAGTTTGTAACAGAGCAAAACTGGGTTTTGATACCCTGCACACACAGGAACACTGTTGTTCTCGGGGCAGACAAAATCTCTCTCTAAATTGAATTAGCAAGGGAGAAGCTTCAAGCAGCTCACATCCAGCATTCTTGGCAGCAGAAGGCTGATGCAAGGTTCTGAAGATGAACAGCATTACGTTGCTGCGAACAGTTAGCCACCTCCCAAAGAGCAGCGTTGGAAAAGACACATTTCTAATGTCAGGACCCTAAAGCAGATGAGGGCAGTGTGTCAGAGGAGAAAGGAGGGAGCATGGAGAGCTACCTGAAGGAGCTGGTCAGAGAAGCAGGTATGATCAGGAACTGGGCACCGGCAGAAGGACTCAAGGCTAGCCTCTGGGAATGCTTGAATAAGGGAACGACGCAGGGAGCGTGGACATCAGTTTTCCCTCTGCTTTATCTTTGAGAAAAACTAGTTGCTATACAGAAAGCAAAAGTGCACGGTCATGTGAGTTGGGAGCCCACAAAGAACACCTGTGAGAGGCCACGCCAACAGGCACTGTGCTGGAGTGTGGTTTTAGTAACTCCAGGAAAGCGTGCTTTCTAAGCATGACAGAAACAACGCAACTGTTCCACCATCTTTTCAGGCTATATAAGCAGGGATGGACAGTCGACACTGCTTTGGGTGCAAAGTCAAAGGCTACAGAAATCAGAAGATGCGCTATTTTGAATGCTTTAGGCAGAGGAATCCAAATGAAGTAGGCTATCTCTTCAATGAACAAAAGATGCAGATTTTAAATGAAAGCTGAATCTTACATCAAATCTGCTTCCTGCTCCAGGATCATCGGTAGGTTCCAGGCAGCTGTCTTATAGATTCTTTCCTACAGGGTTCACCAGCTTTACTCTACTACACTCAGAGAGAGGGAAGCATCCATACTGGCCATGGTGTTGCCTTTCACTGTGTTACCCATAGCATCTGAGAGCCGGCAGAAAAATGTTGGCTCACTGGTGTAGGTGAGGGCCAACAGTCGTGCTTTAAAATAAATAAATGACTTCCAAGTATGACCTGTCTTTCCATCATCTAAAATCGGTGCAGTTGACTCTCCATATGCAAATCCAAAACCCGAAATGTTAGACCAATAACACTCTTAAAAAATTACATGTGATGAGCAAGCATTTGCTCTCACTTCTTACTCCCCATACGGCACAGCATTGATACTTTTTACACAGCATTTGCATTGTACCAGATGTCATAATCATTTCCATAATTGCCACCTAGAGACCCTTGACAGCGTCAGGAGGGTTTGCATACGTTCTATGGAAACCATATACTATGTCAAGTTAGCTAAAGGACTGGACCATCTACCTACTTTTGTTTCTTGTGGGGTCCTGTAAGCAGCATCCCAAGGGCGAGCTATAGAACCGTGACGACAAACTCCAGGCATAAAATTGATCGGCTCAAACATGAATTCCTATGGCATCACCCAGGGACACGTTTGGGGGGTGTCACTGAGAGCGATTTCAGAGAATTTTAACTAGGGGAAGAAGCTCCTTTGCCAAGCCTTGTATTAGAGCCCTCCACTGAGAGAATGGAAAACACAGGGGCACCTGAACTACCAAATTTATGCTAGCTCCTCCTTGCTCATCTGGTTCCTGCTACTGAGATGTGAACACACAACCTCCTGCATGTGCAGGGCCCACCATTAAGGACTCTGCCCTTCTTCCCTGTGAACTCTGAGCCAAAATGAAACTTCCCCCTGTCCAATGGCCATCTGTCACATATTTGATCATAGCAATAAGGAAAGTAATTAATATAGCAGCTAAATTTTTATAAAGTAAGGACGTTTCAAGAAAATTATGACATTTGTAAGTAAAGACAGATAACCTAGGTGGTCCCTAGGCCAAAGTTCTCTCAGTTACACCTATATGATTCACCATATATTTCCAGAAAATATTTTCATGACAATCCTAAATGTATATTGCCTAACTTAAGATGAAATTTTATGTGTGTATAAACACACACACATAATTCTAATATATATATGTAAAACTTATAGATAACAATGCATTAAAAAAAAAACAGGAAAATCTCCAGAGTCCCATCTGCCATGTCCAATCACAAGGATGGCCATGGGAGCCATGTGGCCAGGAAAGAGGTGACTAAGAGGAAGCTTATTGATTCAAAGTCATGGCATATCAAGTGACTTTCAGATAAGGAAGACCTTCAGCGACAAGAAGAAAAGGGATCCTGCCCCACACCAAAACTGTTCTATATCTTCTGTGATTAAAAATAATAAGAGTAATTGGTATCCAAGATCTCCAACATGAGAATAGCTTTGCATGAGCAAACATGAGTTCTTTTTCTTTTTCTCTGAACTCGCAAGGAATTCAAGCAGCCTAGAGTGGGCTCACACAGCGAAGGCTGTTCCCTTCTCCTCTCATCCTCAAGTCCTTCCTCCTCCTTCTCTTTCAGTTTACAGAGCTCCAATTCACACTAGAAATCTCAGTGATGTCAGGAGCAAAGAGTAAGGCTGATTGGTAGCAAGATAGCAAGAGTAGTCATGGGTGTCCGCTCAGCACTGTGAGGCCTCTGTGATCCTCTGGAACTGTTCTGAAGACAGGCTTCTATTCACATAGCTATACACCAATTGACATGCCTCTGGCACGCAAGGAGAGCTAGGATACCATGTTTTTTTCCCCTTGGATTATTCTTTTGAAGTGAAATGTTCGCAAAACAAAAGAAAAAGCTGTTACAGGGCTGGGGAGGTGATTTTAATGGGTAAAGTGCTTGCTGTATAAACAAGAGGACCTGAGTTCAGACCCCCAGTACCTATGTAAAAACTGGTATGGGAGTGAGGGCCTGTAGCCCCTAGGGTTGTAGTAACAGAGACAGAAGGATCCAGGGGGCTGAATGACTGGAACAGTGAGCTCCGGGGTCAGTGAAGAGATCCTGTCTCAAAAAAATAAGGTGGAGAACAAAACTGAGACAAAATTGAAAAGTGTTCTCAATCCCTGGCTTCCACAAGCCCCCATACACAGACAGACACACACACACACACACACACAACCCAAATAAATAAGACAATCGCAAGCATTTTATCTTCTTAAAGCCCACTGGTTACTTGTTTTCACCAAAGGCCCTATTATTCTCCCTAGAATTAGTCCTGATGAACCCCTCAGTTCATGTCAATCAACACACCCTCCCAAGCCAGGTACCAAGTTTCCAGAGCCAGCCTGAAAAGAGACCAAAGCCAAAGGCTGCCCAAATGCAAGCCGGTAGCATAAAGGGCCCGGGGAAATGTGTAGCTGTCACTAACAATGAAATTGGGGTCCGGAGAAAACTTCTCTTTGTACAAAGAGCTGATCACATGTTGACAGCTGGAATCTACATGGCTCCTTATTCAATAACCTCGCGCCTTCCCCACATTCCAACACCACAGCACAATAGTGGCCCAGAAGCAAACTGACACATTCCACATGGCCCAGCTGTCCCATCCCCTCTCCACAGGCCCCTTCTCCTCCTTCTCCGTCTCCTGGTCTCCAGGGAGTTCATTGGTTTTGAGAGCTAAGCACACATTCGCTGGCAGGCACCTATATCACGGGTGTTCATTTCACCTGCCTCTTCAGTGCCTGCCTGCGTGTGGGGTTGGACTCTTGTGGGAAAGATGGAAAAAGAACAAATAATCAGAAACTCAGTACAGGAAAAAAAAAAAAAACCAAAACAACAGCAACAACCAACTGAGCAAACTCAAACACGTTCATTATAGCGTGCCAGCAAATAAGAAGGAAAATGTGTTTAACCGATGTCTGCTACATCAAATTCTTCTCAGCACACCACAACCCCTTTATCTCGGTGTATGTGGCTTAGTCTATGAACTTTAACACAAGGAATTGTGACCTGTGACAAACTCAGTGCTGATCAGTGCAAATTGTTTTTAATCGCCTGATGGGGAAAGAAAAAAAAAAAAAGAACCAAACTGTCCTCTGGGAAGAGGCATAAAGTTCCCACAATCCCCAAGAGCATGTGATGCTTTCTTTGAATGTAAGTGCACTTAGTTCATAATTTTGGCAGCGCCATCCGCTACTTGGTTAATATCCCCCATTAAGTCAGTCCAGAATGTTCCCAGGAAGAACGCCACATTAGTGACAATGTCTGTTTACAGTGTGGTATATTTTGTTTAACAGAGAAGGACAGAGTGTGGAGGACATACAAGACATGACGCTGTAACACAAGAAGCAGTCCGCTCAGTGCGGGCATGTACTGTTGAAAAGGAACCCTGGACCAAGGCAAGAAAACACACCTTAGGTTTCAGCCATTCAGGAAGCGGAGACAGGGAGATTGAGAGATTAGGAGCTTCGGGTTAGTCCGAGAACGTTGTCAGTGCTCATTTCTCAAGGAAAAAAAGGAAAAGGCACACATTATGGATGATTAAGGAACTAGTTAATAAATTCCAGGCCGCGTTAAGTATTAATACTGGAAACGGAGGTGGCCGGGAGCATTAAGTGTGACAAAGCCGCTCTTATTAATTTCTACCACTAGGGGGCAGAAGGTAGTTCTTCTCTGAACTGACTGCTAGGCAATCAACCATCACATCATTGTAACATTGAAGGCACTTCAAAAGGACTCAGATGTTTAACTATTACGCTAGTGATCATACATTCATATTGGGCTGCAGGCCAAGAGGGGGGAGGAAAAAAAAAAACCAGAGACTTTCAGCTGAAAAGCTATAAAGTGGTGGATTTTACCTTAGAGCAAAACCATCTTCAGTGACAAATTTCAAAGGCCATATGTATGTGGTTTCCATGAAAAGCAGGCGACCCTAAATTTCTTTGTTTAACTGGAAGCAATCTTCCTTACAGAACAAGCAGGTTCTTCCCTTCAGCTCCTCTGGTTTATTGCGCTGTTACGCAATTCACGTTCACGATCAGGATTCCAGGAATACCGACTAATGCCAAAGGGTATTGCATTGAGGCTGTTACCAAAAACATCTTCAAGGATGGCACCTCAGGCACAATGTCACTGAAGGCAAATGAAGGTTTCGAATGTTCTGATAAAGCCCTCTGCGGCTTTTTTGTTTGTTTGTTTTCTCTTTTAAATTAAACTCTCCAAACCGACGGTTATTCTACAGTAACAGCTCAATGCTCCCAATGCAATTTTCCAACTGGAGACATTATGGTTTTTTGCTTTGTTTTGCTTTGTTTGTTTGTTTTGTTTCCCCGTGTACTTAAAGCACTGAACGGATGAGTCATTTAGAATTGTGGAGATAGTTTCTAACAAAAATAGTTTTGCCTCCTGGGACCTCTTTAGTGTGTTGGCTCTCTAAGCTTGATACAGCTAGGTATTCCTGATTGTATTTTCCACTGGAGAGCCAGACACTTTGAACATACTTCAGAATATGCTAAACAACGAGAACCATGTAAATAAGAAAGTATCCCCAACAGATAGGTTGAGAGTTATGGGAAAGGTCTCAGTTGGACATTCAGGGAATTTATAATTTCAAATAACCTTTAATTTCTTTGTCCAGAATGAGAGCGAGGCGATTTTTAGCTCAGTTCTTTTTTCTTTTTCTTTCTTTTTTTTCTTTTTCTTTCTTTCTTTTTTTCCTTCTTTCTTTTTTTCCTTCTTTCTCTTTTACTTCTTCTCACAAGGCTGATTCCAGGAAAAGCAGGAAAAGTCCCCTGTGAAGTGCTGGGTTTGGCACGTTCCCTGCCCCCAGCCTTGTGGGAGCCCAGGCCCCTTTTGTAAATAGAGATAGCCTGCAAGGAGTCGCACCTCCTTTTACACCAGGAGTGTTACTTGATACGTATCAATATTTCCTGACAGCGCCAACAAAGCGCAATCTCAGGCCTTACGGTATCCTTAGATGGCTAAATATTGTTTGCTTAAGTCAGCGCGCCCCAAACCTTTTATGTGGCCTGACAGTTGATTGGGACGGGTCCCACTAAGTTTCTTAAACTGTGCAGTCATCCGTTTGGCGGCCGGCTCCGGGGGTTCCACATGAAATCCTCTTTAGATAAATTCATACTCGCGCAGGGCGATTAGTTTTACAGCCTGCTTGACTCACTGGTCTTTAAAGACTACACTTTGCTGATCAGTGTGGGGCTGAGGTTGTCGCCTATTAACTGTCTCTTTGGCCTCATCTGAAAAGCTCACAACTGATGGAGAAGATACAATCAGAAACCAAAAAGAAAAGAATACAAAAAAAAGGAGGGGGGAGGAGAGGCAAGGGAAGAAAGAGAGGGTTAAAAAAAAAAACAGCACCTTTTTTTTTCCCCTGCCTCCAAAGATGACAGGCTGAAGTTGACAACGTAATCCTTCAGGCTTGTCTTACTGAAGGCTCAACTGATGTCAAAGGAGCCATCTGATAGCCGTCGCCGTGCCAAGCGTAACAGCTCTATTGCAACAAGAAACTTTCACATTAAATTTCCATGTGTTTTCCCTCCTCACTACTTCTTAACTTTACTGCCCACACTCCCCCTCACCCCACCCCCACCCCCACTCTTTTTTTTTTTTTTCTTCCAAAGAAAGAGAAGTTCTCCAGGCTGCAAAACCAAATAGAAACTGTTAGGGAGGGCCAGCTGGGAGCCAGTCAAATTAGTGGATTATTATTACCTTGGGGACCTTAGAAATCAAGTTTGTTATTGGCAGCCCCCTGTTTCTGTAAAAGCTGTTAGGCGCTGGGATGTAAAGGTAGTTTGTCAATCAACACAACATTATTTTCTTAAGTGGCTAACTGCCATTTGTCTCTTGTAGTTAGCTACTGCTGCCTGCAACCAAGTTTATCTCAGATTTGTGCTTCCTCTAGAATCAGTAAGAACGCCAGTGTGCACAGAATTTGAGGGAACAATTTTCTTTGGACTTACGCTTGTGGCCTGGGAGGAGAGGTGAGGGCTTTGGTCGTCTCCACGCCACGGAGCAGTCGTCCAGAAAACAGTGTCAACTCCTTAGGTTCACTGGAACACAAAATAAAAAAACAGTAACTGAGGGTGGCCACTCATTTGTGCATGGGTTGGGCATTAGGTATTGTTTTCCTGGGTCGCAGGACTGCTTCTGGGCCCATGCCTGACAACATTCTTGCTAACCAGTTTTACGTTTTGAAGCTAAACAATTCATCTAAGAATTTTAACTGGAGTCCCCGGGGTTTTGTTTTGTTTATCTGTTTGTTTGTTTCAGTTGCCAGTGGGATGTTAATTTTCCAAGTTCTGTGACTAGTTTAAATAAAAGAAGAAAAGCAAGCACCAAACTCTCAAGGAAAGGGGTTCACAGTAAATACATCTTTCAGCTTCCTGAGGTAAGCTGCTCCTCAGGGCAGCCATGATGTGCCTCCATACTTAGTAGCAGGCATTTTCTTCTTCTCTAATTAATGTTGGGGGGGGGTGGAATTCTTCAAAATTAGCCTATTGCAAAATGATGTGTCTGATTGGAACAGCAAAGCCTCTTAGTTCAACATCTTGTTTAAGAAAAAAAAAAGAGGAACCGATTTTACCATTTCCTCGCAAACATTTGCTAATTTAATTGTGTTAACCCTTGGAGCCACTTTATCTGCCAGGTGGCTGGATTGATTGAGGACAGGCAAGGGTATGGGTTCCCACCTGGAGAAATTTATCAAGGATTAATCAGCAAGCAACTTGATTTACAAATAGACGGGGGCGGGGGCGGGGTGGCTGGGGGAAGTTCCACAGGATTTCCCACCACGAAGATTCTGAAGCTCTTTTAAAAATGCTATCCACAAGTTTGATCACATCTGTAATAAAGTGTGTGTAAAACTGCAGAACCTTTCCAAAGGCATGCTAAAGAAGTTAGTTGGATTTTCCCCCACTTCTATATTTAAAACAAGTAGCCCTTCCATACCCTGCTTGAACTTGGGGAAGCAGAAATAGTTCAGAAGGTTTGCCTGATACGAGTTTGTTTGATTTTCATACCGAGTATAGCATTTTAAATTGCTCAGCAGAAAAGAAAAGCAGTGGGAAAAGGGGAGGGGGGGGCAAGCTGCTGGTATTACCTTTAAACAACAACTACAAATGTACTGTCATCCCACGTAGTCTAAGTTTTACTGCAGCCAGGGTCAAGCTTGCAGAGTGAATCCTAGGCAGCTAAGTATCGTAAAACAGCAGAGCCATCAGCTACACTCTGCGTTTATAATGGATCAGGTAGAAGAATGCTGTGTGCAAGACAGACCCATTGTGTTCAAGGAATGTCAACACGAAACACGGTGATTTCAGGGTTAGGCTATGTCCATTTTTCAGATGGGAAAACTGAGATGGGACTATCTCCAGGAGCAGAGCCATCAATATTCAGCTACAAGAAAAGTCAGCTGAAAAGGACTGGGCACTTAAGAACATCAGGAAGCAGAGGCATAAATATCATAATCTCCGATACTGAGGCTGCCTTTTCAGCGGTGGACACGGGAGATGATGCTTGGGAAAGTTAAATATAGATGAAAGCTTGGAGCGAGGGGAAAGAATGACAATAAGAACTAAGCCCGTTTTCCTAGGTCCATCTGATAGCCACGCTTTGTGAGCACAGATCAGACAGGAGCTGCTGAAGAAACAAGCACAGGCGGTTTGAACTCCCTTCAGGCTGCAAAGTGCAATGTAAAAGCATCCTCAAGCCTGCAGGAAGAACCAGCTCCCAGCAGCCTGGCTCACAGGCACGGACCCAGCAGCCAACATCCCTTCCCATTTGACCATCTTAGGGTTTTGCCTGCAAGAGGCGAGGCAGGGAACTGGCTCTGTAATGTCCTCCTCGCCCTGGCGCGGTTCCGCGCTTCCCCTGGAACACACGGCCTCCCCCAGCCCGCCTCCCCACTTTTGTTTTATTTACGAATATGTTGCCAGAATTCCAATGAGTTATCTATTCTGCGCCCCGTCATTTTCCCACCGAGGCCTTGTCGCCGGCTGACTCAGGGTCCAGTCGCTACAGTGAGAAGAAAAGAAGACAGCGAAAGAATTCTTTTCAACTTCTCATTTCTCTCTGTCTCCTCCAGGCCTCCTCCCCTCCGCTGCCCCCTCCAGCCTCGCGGCCTCCCCCAGCCTCCTAGGCCCTCCTTCGCCCCTTTATGTTACACGATCGCTCAAATTGAAGCTCAGGAGGGTCCTATAGGGAATGCATAGGAACCCTGGGAGAAAAAAGCCCCAACAAGCTATACACCAGATGTATAACGTTATATGGTCAAACTGGCAAACACAAAAGCTCAAAAACAAAAGGCGTGAATTAGGGAGAGGCATTCAAAGGCGTGTTTTCAAAACAGCCGGCCAAGAGCCGGGATCCCCCTCCTGAGACTAAATGCTTGAAAGAAAAGGTGCTGAGGAAAGAAAGGAAAAGAAAAAAAAATTTAAAAGCCCATTTTTTCTAATTAGCTGAGGCCTAACAGGGCCCTGAATTTAGCAACTAGTTTTCATCAAGGGGGCTGTGCCTGTGAATTTGAAAACGATGCTTTGGAACCTGTGATGGAGGCCTTCTTCCGACCAAAGCTAGCCTTGGTCCTGGGTTTTTTCTTTCTTTCTTTTTTTTTTTTTTTGTCTGTTTGTTTTGCTTTGTGCTCCTCCCGGCTCTGCTTTTGTGGGTCCGCCTTGCTTCATATCTCCCCCTTTTCTCCCATCTTTCTTCGCCAAATACAAATATTATCTGGATATTTCAAAAGGGGGAAGAGCAGGAGAGAAGGCCACAATGGGGGCTCCTCCCTGGCCCTTCTCTGTTTCAGAGGCATCGTCTCCCCTTGCCAGCCACAGAGCAGAAATGCTAAGCAACTCCTTCCAGCACCAAGGGTTTTAGGGAGAGGTGTCACCTCAGGATGGGTGCCTGCTTGGGTGTGCTTGTGAGGGTGATTTCTGTAAAGGCTGTGCTGAACACAAAAGGCGAATTTAGATTTTGGAGGCTGATCTCTTATTGAGAGGTGTGGGGGTTTTTTGGTTTGTTTGTTTGTTTTGTTTTGTTTTGGATTTTTTTGTTTGTTTGTTTTATTCAAATGCAGCAAGGCAAGGTTTTTGAGGCTTGAAAGGTATATGGCAGCCTAGCTGCTTACTCCCGAACCTTGGCAAGGGACACACAAAGACAGAGGCAGCGTTACTTTTTTATTGTATTCCTAACCTGTTCCAAACAGGGTGGAGGCATGGACCGGACCTCTGCTGCCTGACAAATTATGAATTTCAGTTCTTCAAACACATTTCTAAGAAGAAAACAAAACAGCTAGTGGGTGACAGTTGGGGCACAGGCAACTTTAATTGCTTCATGTTCTGGCTCCGATTGCCTGTGGTCCTGCGTGGGGGGGGGGGATTTAGTAACAAACACTTGTTCTAATGAATTGGCTTTATTGGGGGGGGTCTCCATATTCTTTCATAAAGAGCAGAGCTATTCTGAACTTCTGAATGCAATAGTCTCGTGATATTCGCCCACCGAAGGCTGTAGTAGGAGATTGCATCCTCTTCAGTGTGCTTGCAAAAGGCTTCTAATTTTTTAAAGGCAGGAGAATGGGCAGCAGAAAGATAAGGAAAACACAGGGCTTTCAGGTAGTAGCTATCCCCAGATCTGAGGCCATCAAAGGCACTTGCAAAATTATTATGCTGAAAGTGTATTTGCCTTCACAGCTGAACAATCCGGATTTTAGTTCAGTCATCTCCTGGCACAATTTTTTTTTTTTTTGACAAACTTGTGGCAATGGATAAAACAGATTCATTAGCTTTGATTAACCTTCTTTAACTAGAGTTAAAAACCTGCAGGAGGCGGCTGAGCTACCAATGCAGCCTTAAAGATACTTTATCATGTTTAAGACCCAATTACTGTTGCACTGAATCCGAATAACACATCACAATAAAATGTGGTACAAACAGGCACTTCACGGCACAGCAAATAATCATTAATTTGTAAGAGCGACTTCTCCATCTCTATGGTGTGTCAGATGGTCGCCCTTAATTCCAGTTGAAGACTCTGGGACTGGAAGGCTGTTAGGAGTAACCCTGTTCCCCAGGGGTATTGGCTGTTGGCTTCTCCCCCGACCCAGGTCTCCCAGCTTCAGGGTGAAGCCTGAGAAGACTTTCACAGTCATCTCAAGTTAAGGCAGGAAAAGGTCAATCAAGTCAGCGATTCAGCCCAGGCTCTGAGGAACAGGGTACTGCAAATGGAGAAAATCCTTAGCAGGAAACTCTGGCATGTGGGGGGACAATTTATCAATAATTAGGACTACTTTTCTTTAAGAAATTTAAATATCGAAGAGACAGACCGGTAAAATCAGCATTGAGTTAATTTTACAAAGAGTTATCCTTCTAACCTGCGTGGAAATATTTGAAAGTGCAACAGCGAGCTCCTTCCCGTGCTTCTTGTAAACACGCGAGGTAGAAGAACAGAGCAGGGCACAAGGAGTTAATTTCGGACAGGATTTGACTGAGCAGGGAATAATGAACAGTGAGATACTGCAGCTTTCAGGCAAAACAGAGTAACAACAATTAAAAAGGAGAGAAGGGATAAAGAGGAAAAACAATCTCCAGCCCGTTAACTACCAAGAGCAATCCTGTGTTTGAAACAGATAAACCCGAGGCCACCATGCATGCTGCTGTGGCCCACGCCGCTGGCTGCTGCCTTTGTGCAGGGGTGTGTGGAAAACGGTGCACCATTTGCGAGCCAACTGTTTGTGGGTTTCTTCTCATCTGCTTTAAAATATTTGGTTTTGCTGTATTTCCATAATAACCACAACCACACTCACCCTTCACCCACCCCCTACTCCACAACAACAGATGTGTGTTCTAAAAGGAAATGGAGACACTGATATAATCAAGGACTAGTTAGAGTGCTTTCATACCAAATTCTCCAGCAAATTTGCAAAAAAAAAAAAAAAAAAAACCTCCCCAGCCACTGATGGAATTAATCTGGGGTCCTTGACTATTTGAAGTTCTAAAAGTTTTCATTTTGCATTTTGTGTTTGAATGTATAGGGCTTTATTTATCAAACTGCTACGTAATTTTCCCTTCAGTTTGAGGCTGTGATTGTGAAACAAACAAATTGAAACTTACGGGCCTGTTCTCTCCAAATTTAGTCCCATTATTGCTTTAAGAATGTGCACTACGTGATCATACAAGAAAAGGAGGGTATGGACGGCTGCTGAGCTGCTAGCTCAGCGATATGTGGGGTAACACAATACTCTTCCAGCTCCTGTAGGGCTTGTTTTAGTGTGGAGTGTGTGTGTCATAGCATATGGCTACTCGGTATCTTCTAACAGCGAATATTTGTTCTTTAAAAGCAAGAGAACAAGAGAAATATTTATCTGATATTTGAAAAAAAAATGCCATTTTAATTTTGAAAAGGGATCGCAGTTGTTCTTTTGAAAATCGTACGTGATCCATAATGTACAAATACTGTAGCTAAGACTTTCTTGTGTGTATCAATACATACTTATAGTAGACTCGTGTTCCACATAATACCTGATCTTCTAGAGTTTGATAGGCTATCAAATGCATGTAGTCATTCTCTCAGATAAATACTCCTGTGGTCTTTATATTATGTCATTTGGGGCATAGTGCAGTAGCACCTGACTTTGTTCAGGCTGAAAAGCTTATTTAACCTCCTTTCTTTGGGCATGCTACTAGATGAACTATATATACATACTAAAAACTAGTTCCATGAAGAAACTAGAGCTAAGCGTAAGAACTATCATAGTGACGACCTCTTTGGCTTTCTGCCTCTATATAGAAGCTGGAACCATTTAACCCGCAACCTCAGATCCAGCCCTCAAATGCCTGGAAACCCTCTTGACCCCAGGTCTGAGGAATTCAGGGAGCGACAGACTAGATACCTGTTCATTAGCCAAGCATGAAGTCCCCTTGGCGCCTAGAGCACCGTGGTTCCGTTTCTAGAGACGTGGTCCAAGTGTGTTCCACATCCCAGGCCTTGAACTCTCAGTTTACCACAGAATACTTCATCCAGCCCCGGTGCCCAAAGGCAACTCAGTGTCTTGTTTTTCTATGCGGAGCCCCTATTGTGAGCATCTAATAATATGCTCCCCAAGTACCTGACATGGACCCCCAGCATTATAGGACTCAAGATTTGAGATGGATAGCAACTGTAGTATTCACTAAATGCTGCTGTGTGGTCTGACATCTTTTACCCCTTTCTGTGCCTATTGCTATGATGCCCCATTTTGCATATTGCTTAGATATCCACCAGGCAGTTATTCTTTGAAATCTTAGTAAGTCCTAAGGTTTAAATGATCTTCTCCGGGGCTCTGTCCACCAGGCAGACACTGACCGTTCCGTTCTTCCTTATTGAACTGGGTAGAGATCATGACCCAAGATGAAAAGAAACAGTGCCGGAGTCAAGATTACTGGGTTCTTCAGTGGGCTTGCACGCTCCCCTCCCCTGTGCTCAGCGCTGTCAATCATCCCCAAAGGCTTAGATTCCATTGGAACTACCCAGTCTTCACTTGTGACAGTAGTCATTGGGTCAGCAAAGCCACAGGAACTCTGCTCCCAGCACTCCACTGTAATTCCACCTCCAGCCTGCATATCAGCTTTATCTTCAGTACACTAAATAAAAAAAGCATCAGTGAACAGAATAGAGGTTCAGTAACTATTTGCAGTGATCAGTGTGGGAGGAGGACACCATGAAGAAGAATGGGAAAGTCTTTTTCTTGAGTCTTCATTGCCTAATGCCAAGATGAAATTCTCGTGAGCCCTAGGAAGCAGACTACAGTGGGTTCCTAATTTATTTCTTCTTTACTCTTAATATGGAAGAGACCGCGAAGGATCAGATTCAGGACCTACCTTGTTGGGGCCACCAGATTCAGGACCTACCTTGTTGGGGCCGCCTCGATGGTGTCAGTTCTCGCTGCTCGACTCTAGCTAGCAATTGCCCTTTGATGCATTTCTAGATGCCCCTTGAAATCACTGACAGTGGAGTCACCATAGAAAGAGTGATTTGAGTGTAAACCTCTTTACACATTTTTTTTCAATCTTAAAACTTGTAAGTAAATGGTTCCTAAGCTTGTACAAGAATCTTTTAGGAAATCTAAACCATGCAGAGAAGACCAAGTACCCCCAATTGGAGATTTCAGTGTAATTGGCCTGTGGCAGGCGTGGGCTAGACAATATAACTCGAAGAGATTCAGGGACTATTAGTATGTGTGTAGCCATTGTCATACTCAGCAATGGGAACCCAGAAAGGATTGTCTACTCCAGCTTTCCACACTGCTGAGGTGACTCAAACTTTCTTCTCTGAACCACCACACTCTTATCTAAGTCACACTTTTCTCTAAGGTCTTGATTTGTGGCAATAAGACATGAGTTCAAATCTGTGGGCCTTCCAGACTAAGGACGTTCAATTGCTTGATTTGTACAATCTGGAATAGTTGTCTCTTGTTCCCAGAAAGGTACCTCCCCCTGGGCATGCCACATCCTCCCATCCTAGCTTCTCTATATGCCTTGGTTTCTGGAAACCCAAATGTCTACTCTGCTATGGCTATTTCTAGATACTATAAGCAGTTAGCTAAAGTTTGTTCAGCCTGCAGCTTTAGAGATGAACTTTTTCTCTAGCATCCTCATATCCTCTTGCCCAACTACAACATGTCCAGACTGGGGACCAAGGAACCAACTTCTCTTTCTACTGAATTCAATTCTGTTGTGCTGGAACCTTGAATTCTAGGTTTCAGAAAGCTAAGAAGCCCATAACAAGCTTGTCATTTATGAGTCTAGAGACGGAATTCAAATATTGTAAGAGCTAATAACACTTCCTCTTGGTTTTGTTTTTCTTTCCTTATGGATGATGTCACTCAGACCTTGTAAGGACTCAGCAGCCTATGATCCCTGCTGTTTATCCCTAAGAACTAGAGCTTTTTGTTTTTAAACAAATTCATGGACCCTGACAATGTGTCATATTAGCAGAACACATTATGGCTTAGGTAACGCTTTTTTATGCATCATCTCACTTAATCTTCCATGAGGAAAGTAGCTGACTCTGATATAAAAATAAAGAGAAAGGAACTTCACTATGGAGCATGGCTTAGAGGAAGAAGTAAAATGACAGCAAATGGGGTACTATGCAAGTGCTCCAAATATATCTCTCGAATTCCTCCCAGAATGTGCTGTCTACTGCTTACATAGTATACATCTGAACAAGACAGTTTACTCCTCGGCTTTTTCCTCTCTTTTGGTGTAATTATTACAAAAGAAAGATTAGCCAGGTCTCTGAATATCTCTCCTAATTCTTTATTTGCATACTCTTCCAATTATCCAAGGAGAACATCATACATTTCGGAATTGCTTTTCCTAAGAGTCTACAAATTTTTAAGAACATCGCGGGCTGGAAAGCAACAACTAAAAGGAACTTGAAGTCAGACCTACACCCTACACAAATCAACCTGTCCCCTGATTCCTCTCCTCCCTTTCCAGCCTTCAGTCTCAGCAGTTTAATCACAGTGCTGGTACTGTTGGAGTGGATGCTGCTTTAGGTACTCTGTAGCCGTTAGCGTTTTGCTTCCTAGAAGTACATGGGAGAGAATGTCCACAGGTTCGTTAAGGTTTGCATAATTCTTACACTCGATGCTGGACCACAGCAGCGACGAGCAGGATTTAAGATTATGAAAATCGCAAGAGCTTAAAATGTTTGGAAAGGTGCTCATTATGAATGTATGAACAAATTCCAATATATGAAGAACCGTCACTTCGTTGCGTCACGTGGCAAACACAGCAGAGAGATTTGTTCTAACTCTGGCCACCAACTTGAAGGAAGTAAAGGACCACGCTGAGTAGAATGATACCATGTCCATGAAAAATTCTCTCTGCATTGTGGGAAGGCTCATCCTTCCTCGTAAACAAATATCAATAAACACTAAATCTATGATTGAGGTCATTAGGGTTGGATTTTTATGTTCAAAAGGAGACAGAGCTGTTTGTAGCATTGTTCTGAAGTCCCAAGTCATTGACTCATTGGGTGCATAAAGCAGCAAACAGAAGTAGTGTTGTTTGGCTACTGATTACGGACACTACAGTAAGAAAAGTGGTCAAAAATTTCTGTCCTAACACGCATGAAGTTCTGGTGAACCCACGAGAGAGTTCAGGCGACGCGAAATGGAGAACTGGTCAACTCTCTTCAGAACTGAGGTGAGAGAGTAAAGGAATTCACACAGCCATCTGTGAGACCCTAACTCCTTGCTGTTGTATCTGCTTTAAACAACTGGATGGAAAATTTAATTAAGAAGTAAATGACTTGCTCTTCAGCAAATTTCTCTCCTTGATAGTCACAGCCACGATCTGTAAACCGAGGTAGCTTAGCTACCATGTGGAGATGGCCAAGGCCGTCCTAGCATGTGCTATGTCAGGTCACTCAATGGAGCAAAGCTATCCAAGGTCCATCTGCTTTTCTTTTGATGTTTGTGCGTTGTTTTTTTTTTTTTTTAAATTACTCTCTGATAGTCTCCAAGTCTTCCATCGCATTCCCTAGTTTTTCTACTGTGGCTTTTAACATTTTGACTTTGCTTGAGATGAAATATGTGTGTTCTAAAATAAGTCTAGCTTCGACACAGTCAATAAAAATCCAACATAATATATTAAATGATAAAAATAGGTATCTGAAGGTATGGTATGCTTCTCTCCGACTCTGGAAGTGACTTGAACTACATTCAAGAAGGCAATGTACTTTCTTGTTCTGATCTAAAGCAACAAATAAAGAGACTGTCTCAGAAAGCACAGTCCCACAGACAAGAGACATCTGGACACTTTAAACAGGAATCCACATTCTTGGCAGTGTGTCCAAACTTGAGGGCTAAATCTCGAAGTTTGCACATCACCATTCCCACAAAAGCTTCGCTGCCACCGTGGATCTTTGTCATACCACGTCAACTTTATCTGTTGTCCAGGATCTCTTGTTAAAAAGTTGAGGCTCTGAGAGCAAAGGCAGCTTCATCCCAGAAGGCCCTGGAACCTGATTCCATTTGTTCCTCATGCAGGGAAGGTACTTCATGTAATTTGCGGCTCATGATTCGAATGCTGGCAAAGGTCACTGGCTTAGTTCAAATAAACAAAACGCCTTCTCTATAACATTCTGGCACAGAGAACGGGGCAGCTAGAAGACAGAGGAACAGAGAGACAGCAAACCAGAGGCCAGTCCAGTTTATGTTTGGGGTAGTCTTATTTTTAGTAAATACAAAAATTACTGGAAAGAAGACAAAAAACCAGGCTCAAGACAAAAAACCAGGCTCAAATAAAGCAAATAAGAACTAGCCAGAGGGTCCACATTTCACAGGAGGATTTTAAATAATCCACCTCTGTCGGTCAAACTCTCCCCAGTTCTAACCGTTGAGAATTGTCATCCCGAGAATCAGACCGTCCGGTTCTCAGTGCACTCCTAATGTCTCAGCCTGCTGAGAGGAGAGGTGCTTTGCAACTTTATGGAAATTTCCAGAAGCCGAAAGTCTAGACAAACACGGCAACCAACACTGAAGAGACTTATTATCAAAATAAAATGTGTCAACTTTTCCAATCACTTTCTGTTTTGCATTTTTTTTTTTTTAGGGAGGCAGGGAGCAAAGGCAGTGCTGTGCTATATAGCCCAGGCTAGCCTCAAATTCACAGCATTTGGTCTTCTGAGCACTGTGATTGTGGGCTTGTGCAAGCAGATAGAGAAATATGTTTTATACATCTTTAATGGAAGATTTTATATGTTCAGGTATTTGCGATCTACTCTTTAGTCCTTCTAACTCTAACTTTACAATAGTATGTTCAGATGTCTCTAGTGGCAATGTCAGAATGAAGCCCCAAGACTGCTCTTCCTCCCAAACCAAGGAGTCCCAGTTAACAGCTATGACTTCTAATAAGGATTCCAAGCAAGGCATCCTCAAACGCCCCCAAGGATCTCAGGCCTTGGGACTGACAGCCAGGAGAATGGTGGCATTAAATTATTTTTCAGGTATGACTTTCGAGTTGCAGAGTTCATGGACTCTGGAAAGAAGTCAGGTGTGGAAGGAAAGCACGGGCATTTTGCAGGAGACTTTAGCTAAAAAGCGCCTTGGAAAGCTGACTGTTAGATTTATGGGGAAGGTCTTGCCTAAATGAACTTGTGAAAGTTCCCCGCAGATAGGCTAGTGGGCTTTGCCTGGAAACACACCAGATTCTGGACCCCATCAAAGAAAATCATTTGCTCGCACTCTGTATCAAAGTGCACAGTTTGCAGTAAGATGCCAGGCTCTGATGAGTCTCAGAGACCCGGACAGAGCTGGAGAGAGGCGCAGTTAGATGCCTTCTTCTCTAGCCAGAAAGAAGCTTCCAGCAGGGAGGCTCAGGGGAGACTTTGCAGGAGCCCTCATGTTTACATTAAGAGTCATCGACTTGGGAATGAAAATGTCGAAATGCAGATTCCGAGAGCAAGAGGGCCCCCAACAGTGATTTAGAGTCCAAAGCTGCTGTGTCTATGATGCTGTCACCCTTCTGCAAATTGTGCTGTAAGTGCAGGGTGGGTCAGAACCCTCACTGGAGGCACACAGAGGCTGCCCAAATACCTGCTTCTCATGTTCTCTCAATGTGGATTTCTAATTACAGATTATTATACAGAAACTGAACAAAATATAAATTAAGAAGTTTAAAAGAAAAGGGGATGCGTTCCTGGCATATTAATAGCACAGAAAAAAAAAGTGAAGACTTCTAAATAACGGATGCTAATATATGTTGTATTGATTATTAGACATATCCAGGGAAGTTTTGTCCGCATATCATGGAGCAAAGCAAATACATTAGCAATAGCAAAACGATTTGCCATAAAAGAATAAGGAAAAGAGAAAAAATACATGAATACAAACCAATTGAAAAAATAGCCATTTGGGAAAAGAAAAGCATGATTATGCTTATCATATAAATATTAATATAATGCTAATGGTTTTACTTTGCACTGTCTTTGCTCAATAACTTTGAGATTAGTTTTTACTTGTTTTAAATAATGAAAACGTAAAACAGTCTTAGCTGTGTATAAGATACACAAAATATGAAGAAATATACACACATACTCAAATGCATTGATGTGCAAAAATATTTACATCGGTGCTGTGGTTTCTAAAATGTTTCACTTTCTTTGTCCCACTTGACCCTCACATAAACATCCAGAGTATTTTGCTGTCCAGCTTCTCTGGGAAGATGTTTGTGCCCCTATGAAAAATCTTAACCCGCTTCTGCAATGAATTCCATGCCTTCAGTTCTCCCACATAAGGAATGCCTACAAGAGAGAAACTGTTCGTACGTCTGCAAGCCTGGCTCCCACTTACTCCACATGGACTCTAGTTTCTACAGAGATCTCAAGACAGCAGATCTGAAGACAACACAACATCGGATATACAGATACCTTGACAGGACCAATATAATAATATCAAGCCTGACTTCTGGGAGCTCTCTTGCTAACTCGTTGATTTCTAAAGCTCTGTATAGCATGTGTCCGTGTGAAGTGCCTGGAAGGTGGCTTGCAGCAAGAACTGTTTATGTAAGAGTTTCTGTAAATGGCAGCTAGGAACCACTCAGGCCTTCAGTATAACGTTTCTGATGTTGCCAGACTGAATTCTTCTCTTGTCTTAGGATCCCCAAGGCTCCACTGGTGTATGTAACTATTTGGATTGAGGAATACCAAAATAATCAATCTGTGTGATTTCACCTTGGCATTTTTATTTCTCTTCTTCTTTATGAGTCTGAATTATGCTACTCAAGAGATATACGAGTCTGGGGAGATGTCTCACTGGACAAAGAAGTTACCACACAAATGAGAACACCCCAGAACACATTTAAAAGGACGAGCGAGGTGGGCAGCCTGTAATCTCAGTACAGGCAGAAAAAGAGATCTCCTGAGCAAGCTGTTTATCTGGAATAGCCAGAATCCATGATCTCCAGTTTCCTAGAGAGACACTGGTTTAATGGCTAATGTGGAAAGCCATTGAAGGAGACACCCAATGTCAACTTTATGCCTCCACACTTTTCTTCACACATGTGCACAGCCATGTTTCCACATGTGTTTACTCACATACACATAAATAGAACACACACACACACTCACACACACACACACCAGTGTACTATACACACATAAAGAAATTCATTAAATTCAATGAATATTTGCAAGGGTATCCATACTGATTTGCAAGGCATAGCTGGGGCTAGTAGGTTAAAGGGATAGTTACAAACTAGTCCACATGTTGATCGTTAAGTCATGGATATGGTTTCTTCCAAAACTCGTTCAACTTTAATAAACCCGCCTTCTCATTGGGTCAACAGCAGATCGCAAGGCTGTTTTACATACGATCCAACTTATCACAGATAGGGAGTAGGGAAGAATATCACAAAGTACCTTTGGGAGCTGATCTCACTTTCTCTTCTCTGGAGCCCATCAAATAAACATCCTGTTATTTCAATGACAGAACCTCTTACAGTGTATGTTTTTGCAATCTCAGCCAATGCCGAACAAATTTAAAAGGAATGCCAGTTGATTTTCACTTGCTACAGTTCGTTGCTTCATTGCCACAGTTAGTCGCACGGACCTAGAAGTGAATACCAGCTAGTGCCCTGACATTCTGCACCCACTTTTTCCGGGAAATCAGTTGAACTATATTTTCCCGTCTTGCTCCATTTCACTTCTGGTTGTATGGACTAAGCTTTAATGCACCTGAACCAAATGAAGTGTGATTTCCCTCTTGGTAGGGCCAGCATGTTAACGCCAAAGAGCTGAGAAAATTGTGGCTTTGCTTCTAAAGCTAGGAAGGAACAAAAATGATATGGTGGGAATGCATGTGAAACCACTTCTGAGAATTGGAAGTCGTAGCCAAACAAACGCTAGAGAGAGTGCTTGTTCATCAGCTCACATTCATTCACCATTGATGACCAAAATGTAGACTTCCACCAATAATGAAGACTATTCCATACAGATGGCTGTGAACTTTGTAGAGATGCACGTTGAAAGGCTATCTCTATGTGAACTCCATATTTAGATAGTCACCAATTTAGTGATCACAAGGGCTGCACTTCAAACTTCATGTTTCATTTCTGCCCAAACCAGAAAATATCACAATTACTGTGAAGGGGCAAGCAGTTTCTAGCTTATGATCTCCAGAACTTGGGAAAACTTCGTTCATCTATGACCTTGGTAGGGACCCAGATTGAACTTGAACTGTAGATATTTGAAAGTGACCCATCCCTGTGTCCAGTCCAAGTTGTCTGAAGAGGTCCCATTATCTCATTGTTTATTTTGCTAAAGTACAAACATGTTAATAAAGCTAGAAGAGAACAATATTCACCCCTCAGGGACTGTTGCTTTATTCTCTGCTCTGTTCTGGATGTTGACATGTCTCTACAGGACCCATTGGTAAAGCAACCAGTACTGCAGACCAGACCATATGCTCCTATCTGCAGATATATTTCTAAGTCTTGTTAGTATTCCCAAGACAATGGGAAAGTAATAACAACAGAATCCCATTTAGAGACACTCACGTTGAGCCAAACATCGTTATACTTTAAGTCACAAAGTCTGATTTTTTTTCAGCACATGATGAAAATATTACATATAATATACATACAATTTCGGAAGTTTTGTGATATACACAATTACATGTCTATGAACAGTTATTCTAGACAGGGGAATGATATTAGAGTCCTAAAAGCAAGCATTAAAGCTCATCCAGTAGTAGAGCTTAACGGTAGGGATGAAAGGCAAATGAGAGAAGAAATGGAATTAGGAGATAGCCCAAATTGGGGGGACCTGTAAGCTCATAGCACCTACAAAAGTAAATGCCATTCTTATTATTCTTATGTAGAGGAGAACCCGCAGACCCATTCACCAATGACATAGCCAGAACTGAACCCCAGGCATACCTGACTGGATAGCAAATGTTCATTCTAACTTTGCTGAATTCAACTCTACTAACTGATACTTGGACAGTGCAGGCTGGGGTATCAGCTGCAGAGGGCTGGTTTGGAATTGGAGCTGGCGGCTTTCATGAATTGGGTCCAAACAAGTGCAGCTTGGGCTATAGGAGGTCAGCTGTTGATGACAGGAACACAGTTAACATCGCAGCACTTAGAGGTAGGTTTACGCCTAGAGATATAGATGAGGTCTCCCCATCAGCTCCGCAGATCAAGTGAGGAGACTTGCAGGAAGGCAAACACAGATAACCACTTTTGTAAAATCAACCAAGAAAGAACCATGGTTGACTACATGGCAAAAGAAAAAGAAGAAGGTTATCAACACCATAAAAGTTTTATTTGTTTCTTCACTCTTTTAATAACATGGATTTAAATGCAACTTTTCCCTAGGCGCTATTCCAAAATAAGCTGCATATCTGAGAAATTTTGTCGAGTGCTAATGGGTGTTACTCAGCAGGGGTGGAGAAAAGGGGTTTATGTTTAGGCACATTTAGTGGAGTAGAGTAAAAACTAAGAAGAGCAGGTTCTTCACCACTTTTAATTAGGTCGAAAAGGAGAAGCACTCAGCATATCATAGGTCTTAAGTGGATGTGACCATGCAGTCCAGATTTGGGACATCTTTTGAAAGCAGAATTGCTAGGGATCAAAGAACTGGCAAAGATTGAGTAATCATGAAATGTTGGAGAAGCCAGGAAACTTCATCGGTCAAGGAGAACCGAAGATCATATTAAGGCATCAGAAAGGGGGGAGGGTGGGTCTTTGAGGATAAGGAGCAGAACTTTGGGTCAAAAATAAATAAGTGAGGATTAAAAGTACTCTTGAGGGCCAGCAGAGGCAAACACTGGAAAAAATCAAAACAAAACAAAAACAGTATAATGAGGAAGTTGTCATCTCAATAAATAACAGTGAGGTCTCCTTCTTATCCTAAGGGAGGCTGTTGAGGTACAGCGTGACAGAGACTCAGAGATACTGTGGGACTATGAACCAGGAACACTTGAATGTGGTGTTAGAAAAGGGCAGTGATGCCACCTTCAATCCAGGATGGGCAGGCAGCCAGAGTGCCAGGTGAAGAAATGTGTTCACGGTTCAACTCAGAATTTGAAAAGCCTGGACCCCAGAAATGCTATCATGCCAGTGTCTGAGCATAAAGGAAGCGTACGGTAACTGGAAACAGACCAGAAATTTGGAAATTGGAGGAGGGAGGCCAGGGCGAGTGGACATGTGTCCAAAGAGATGCCAGGAGCGAGCAAGAGAAATGTGACTGGACAGAAGTCTCCCAGAGAGACCGGAGAGGGAGAAGCTCAGAAGCACATCCGCTCATTTGGTTCCTCGTGTGCTGAGCAAAGTTTATGGCCATGGAATCTTAAGATATATGACCTGCTATGGCAAGAGCTGTACCAGGCACTAGAGACATAAAACTCATTAAAGGAACACAAGCCCAGAAGTTCAAATTTTGGTTTTGATCATGAGAATGAAGAGTCTAAATCCAGGGCAATAAACGATGTCCCAGAGATGTGCTCAAGCTGTTGGTGCCCAGCTCCTGCTGTCTGAATCTAGTGGGAACTCCCACCCTAGTCCTTTCTCATGGTTCAAACTCCGTCGGCCTTCTTTCTTTTAACACAGTTTTCTGATGATACCGACATGCGATCCTTTTATTTACCTATTTATGCTATGATCAAGCCTGGAAATGTGAAATTGGAGGGGCGCAGTGCGATCGGTAATTAATGATCCCCCAGACTAGCTTAATACAAAATATACAGCATTAATAAACAGAAGGAAGACTTACGCCAGAATCCCAACGATCCATCCAGACGCCGGAGCCGGGGGAGAGAGAGAGAGAGAGAGAGAGAGAGAGAGAGAGAGAGAGAGAGAGGAAGCACACTCGCCAGGTTTATAGGTAAACTTTTGCCTTAGGGCGATACACCCCACGAACAGAATGTGATTGGCTGAACTCCCCTATCATGAAATGATACCTTATGCCTACTCTACCTATAAACTGATTTTTCATTAGCCATCTTTTTATAAAAATATATGTCAAACACTTGAGCTGACATTATCCCATGACATTATCTTCATGACTGCACTAAAGGTAACATCGAGGACTCTAGTCTCCATCCAAAATCAAAGTGTCTGAAGAGGTTAAGTACTTCCAGAAAAGTCCTATAAATAAACAAAGGCTCAAAGAGAATCAGATATAGGGATCCCTGCATAGTGGTTTCATGGCGTTGCCTCAGGCTATGGCAGGAATTCCATGTACTTGGATCACTCGTGGAACACACCGTAAACAAACACACTTTTCCAGATTTGAATTATCGAAGGTGCATGCATTGCTCAAGGTGTAGACTTATGTGGATTCTGGGATATCATAGAGTATAAGAATAAAGGCGGGAGGATGAAAAAAATCCACGGTGGATCTGTCCAATTCCTCCGCATTTCCTCAAGCATTGCCATTGTCTTTCTAATGTGGGCAAGGGAGACAGCTTCATCTTCAGGCAGAAGCAGCAAAGATAAGAGCCTTAGGAAGTAAAATCCTGCTTTATGGTAAGTAAACAAGGGCTTAGGAACAGGCAGCTGGGCAGGGGCAGCAGGATGTCGGCAAAGGAAGTCCTGCTTCACTCTGTGTTTCTGAAGTTTGTAGCTCTCAACTTGGTAGGGGCTGCTTAGAATTCCTGGCCTTACTTATCACATGAAACAACTGGCGTCTCTATAGGTTTGATGAGCCTAGGGTGTCTAGATAAGTTCTGAAACTCCAAGAAAGGAGAACACAAAATAAAGCCTGGCCTACTTCCTGGTTGCCTTATGGAAGAGAAAGGAGGGACCAAGAGAATCATAGCTACCCTCTTTCCCTATTGATAAACTACTCTGAGCTCAACCCAGAAACTCTGAAGTCAAGCCGACTGTTTCCATAGAAGCAAATCTTTGTGATTTCTTCACTGCCAACAGATCCATCCATCCATCCATCCATCCATCCATCCATCCATCCATCCATCCACCCATCCATCCGTTTGCTCAGGCATTCCCTTCATTTAAATCCAATGTAATGGGCAAAGTAGTTCTGTGTTCTCTGCCTTCTGAGTCAGAGCATCTAGGTTTTCATGTAAAGCGTTATCTGTCCTAGGCCAGACTTTCTGAGATTTAGATAAAACTCACAAGCATCTGGCAAAGTCCAATAATCTCTCTGTAGACCTTTAGGCTGTGTATGAATATAAGATCATTTAATTACTAGGCGTTGGGCATCAGAACCTTTAGAAGAACTCACTGACTAGAGAACTGAGTGACCTTCAGGGCTGGAGCCTGGTGAATAACTGGAAGAGATCACATGACCAATACACTGCCAATAAAACACCCAGTGACAGGTAAAAAGGCATCTGATGTTCAGATCTTATCTCTGGGAACACCATATATTTATGAGTGTTTATTTCATTAGGCCATTACCAGGGACAGAGAAAGGGCACATTTTATGGGTTTAAAAATTCCCACAAGAGTCACAAACTGAGAAATTAGATATGGAAAAACCATGATCTGTTAGAGTGACCTGGTTCCCTTTGGCTTAGTTTTCCTGGCCCACCCCCACCCCGTTCCGTGGAGTTTTATCCAGTGTAGTCTGTCTCAAGTCCCGGGAGATTCCTTCTTCCCTCGAGGTGTTGTTTCCCAGCAGGAATATTTTTCTAATATATAGTCTAAATTGTTGTCTCATGAATTCATCAAAAAAAAAAAAAAAAACATTCGATCTAAAGATGCCTTAAGCGACAATCTTTTTTTGTTTGTTTGTTTTAAATGGGAGAACTCAAAGACTTTCTCAAAGACTACATTTCCAAATGGGAAAAAAATGCCCCCTATAAAAGGCATAATAGTTCATTACAAAGAAGCATTGAGACATATTGCTCTTTCTTGAAGTCTACCCATGAGAAGCAATGCAGATCTCATTTAGAACATGTTATAGTGATAAAAATTCAGCATACGAGAGAGGGCTAGGTAAACTTCTAATGGGCACTAAAACCCCCAAAGGAGATCCACTCTTTAAACTTCCATGATTGGACCATCTGGCGCTCTCAAGAGCATCTTAGTTTTGTTAAGCACCAGCAGCTGGAAATGAAGTACAACTGGATCTATTTACATAGGACCTCCATACAATAATACCCGGAAGACTGAGTGCCCAGAGCCTTCCTGAGCCGAGCAAAGCATAAGAAATCCTGATTTAAACGTAGTTTCTTTAGCATTTCCCACTTAGTGCACATTTGATTCGGTAACGACATCAGTGGTTTTGGTAGTTAGAGTGACAGGGCTTCACTGTGAATTAGAATAAATGATAATTAGAATAAATGATAAAACCAATAGGAGAAGTTTTCAACAGGGGCTCGTTCTTTTTTCTTTTTTCTTTTTTTTTTTTTTGACTGGCTAATCATGAGAGTTTGCAAAGTAGATTCTCCTTTGAAATCTTTAATACATATTAGAAGCTGACTATTACCTTATAGCGTGCTGATTTTTTTTTTACTAATTTGATCATTTTATCTTATGTGCATTGGTGTTTTGACCGCATGGATGTCTGTGTGAGGGTGTCTCCATGACCCTCCTGCCTCATTACTTCACATCACGTGACCTCAGCATCTTCTTCCTGCTTCCTAACCTTGGCTAGACCCTTCTGAGGTGCTGCACCTTACCTTCTCAAAGATATCTCTTCCCATTCCTCTATTCAAAATGCTCACCTCCTTTACGTACTGCTGCATCTCACAGCCACAGGGAGATGAGAAAGCAATGAGCAATGAAGGCTACTTTATTGGTTGAAGATAAATTCTGGGTTAGAAAAGACTTCTGGATCCTCTTTCACCCACCACCCCGCTCTGGTTTGGCATTTCTGGCAAGCAACCTTTTCTGAGGCTTTTGCTACAGACTAAACCTGCTAATGGACTTCCAGATTATAAATGAGAGATGTGAATTTTTTCTAGCAGCCATGCTCACATTCTTCAAATATAAGATACTGCTGCTTGTAATAAGGTAAAATAAGCGTTACAGTTCCCTGGAAATGTTTTAAGAATGTGTCGGCAATTATTTTTGAATTATAAAGTCAGCTGCAATTTGGGGCCAGACTGAATTCCAAGGGTGATCCATGGTGGGATGTTCGAGTCCAGAGGCTGCAGCTGGCCAAGAGAGGAAAAGAAAGTTTCCCAGAAAGAACAGATTGAGCCAGCGACTGACAAGAACCTGACCATTGAGTTCTGTTTGGAGGTTAGTTTTAAAAGAAAGGAGAAAGATTCCTCAAACCCTGATTCTGAGAATATGACTGTTTCCAGTCCAGGTACAGAAGTTCAAATGCTGATGCCCCAGGACATCAGTGCTCAAGCAAAGCTTGGGCCCAAGACAATTGGATCCAAGGAAGGAGCAAGATGAATTCCATTTTTTACTACCAATTTCAATGGAGGTTACTTCAAAAGGAAAGAAAAAGCATGCTGAGGCTCGGGAAGTGAAATCAATACACCCACGGTGATGGATTCAATTGGAATAAGGAGAAAGTTCATTGGTGTATCAACGACAAATTTCCTCACTTTGAGATCGTGTTTTGAGGGAGCATCAATCTTAGGGGCTGCCCACACCACTGTAGAAACTACTCACGTTGATTTAGCCAAGAGAAATGATAGATTTGTCTCGCCGTGAGTTATCACATGGCTTCTCTTTTGATCCATGACACGTACAGGCAAGACAGAGGCCAAAGACAGAGTTGCTAGCTTCTTAAAACAATTCTTTCTTACAGTTGGCAAAGGAAATGTAACTATGACAAAGTTCCCTCTGGTGTTACGGCTGTTACTACATAAATGGACCACATGTTGCCTTACGGACTGTATTTTGTCCATTTCCCTAATCAATAACGGAATATTTATTTGGTTTTCAAATTTGATTTGAAATTTTAAATAAGCCTCAGAGTGATCCATAAAAGCAAGAGTTAATTTGGATGACAAATGTCCCTAATTTTCATACTAATGTGCTTTCATTGGCAAAGATTGCTTTTGTGAAGATATTGCAGGTAGTAAATGACTTTATCTCCTACACCAGTTATAAACTTGAAATAGCCTAGAATCATCTCAAGAATCCAGTTGTCAAGAAAGGAAAAGTCCTAATTGTCAAAAATTGACATAGGAAAGCCCAGCCCACTGTCGCTGGTGCTATTTCCTAGGCATGGTTGGCCCTATGATGTGTAAATTACCAGCTAAGAAAGAGAGGGAGCAAGCCAAAGAAGGAACCAGCAAGCAGCATTTTCCCAGAATTTCTTCTTCAGCTTACTGCTTTAACTTCCTGCCGGGATTTCTCTCAATGACGAATATTGAACTGAAGTGCAAGCCAAATAAACCCACTCCTGGTCAGCTAGGTTTTGTTCACTATGTTAATACAGACACGAAACAAAAGTAGGACACCAACCAATCAAAAGCACCGGTCCAACCCATCAAGAGAGAACTCCAGATCTTTCCCCACAAAGTTAAAGGTAGGGTCAGCGAGCCAGCATTTGGGATAAACAGTAAATCACAACGAAAACATAAAATATGAAATAAAAGGAACTCAGAGCCAATTTTCACGAATCTGTGTGCCCCATCACTAAATGGTTGGCTCTCCGAGAGCTTCTCGGAATCTACTCAGACAAATTTTTGCCCTTGGCAGCAGGTTTTCTTTTCATTTTACTTGGTGGGTTGGTTTTGTTTTCCCCAGAAAGTGGTTCTTTAAGCAAAAGATTTCTCTAAACGATGTGAAAAATAACAGGGCACACAGCTTGTCTCAGGCAGGGACAGCTCCGCGTCAAGCTTCCTGGGAAGTGGCACAAGTTCTTCTGGTTTCAGATGATGGGGTTGCCTTTGTTCCAGTTAATTTGGGAGGTAACTGGGGCGGTGTTTGGTGAAGCCCTGTAAAATAGGTCACCTACCACAAGTGTAAGGAGAGACTTCAGCCAAAGGCTAGCCAGGAGCAAGGACATAGCGCAATTCGGAGAGAATAGGATTTAGTGATTGTTACACAAGGAAATTGTGTCCAAAGACCCTTTCAAAGGGCTTAAGAAAGAAGCTTTTGTTGCCGGGAGTGATTGGATCTGCCTGGGTTACCTTCTTTTACACATCACGGTATTCGATGTCACACGAAGCCACCGTTTAGGGAGGTGAATGTCATGTGATACAACTTAATAAACACAGAGACACAGGGTTGGTGTTCAGTTCCCAACTCCTGCCCTACTAGCTCTATCACACATTAAACATCACAGGGCACCCTCTATGGTCTTCGAGCTGCCTGGGCACACTTGAATGAACTGGGTGCTGTCTTTAGGACCGCTTCCAAACAGCCTCCGCTAGCGTTGCTCAGCAACCTCCTGTTGTCCCAACCTCACCTTTATTACTTGACTCTACTGTTCTTCATAGGGTGTCTGAACTCTTGCAATGGGCAGGCTTAAATCGTCTGTGGCGAATGAATTCCAAAATACCCTTCCAGTGTTTACTAAGGTCATGTTATGAGTAGAGTCAAATTTTGGTTTCGAAACTGAGTTGAGAACTTTGTGCACACTAGCTACCAGATACTTATTGAGATGGGTCTCATATAATTATGTCCCCAGTTTTAAGATAATTAAGGATGCGTTTAACCCTTTCATTACAAGCATACAATTAACTGCATATGCTAATAGCAGTGGTTATTATCTTTGTAAACTCTTATATTTTTTTACAGTTGCTGTGTTACGCAGAGTTCATTGCTATAGCTCATTTATGTCAGAACATTCAACCTGTTATTTCGATGAATTGTTTTTACTTAATATGTAATAGAAGTGAGCTAATCACCTGACCTACATCTCCTGGATACGATGCTACCCAAAGCCGGCAGTAAATTTCTTTAGAGCCTGGTGGGTTATGTCTGTAAAGAGCTGACTGAGTCTAATAAAAACACAAGCGGGTTCTTTTTCGGATACATGGCCGGCTTCGTCTCAGCGTGGAAACGTAAGTGAAGAACTTTGAGAAGCCAAAAGTTGTGATCCAAACAGTTCACAGAACAACCCTTCGCGACAGAATGCTTTTATCTCAAGCAAATGAGCCACTGTGGTGGTTCTCAATGGTGGTTAATTTTGCCCTCAGAGGCATCTGCCACTATCCGAAAGCATTTTCTGCTATCACTGACTGGGAATAGGGAGGGCGAAAGCCTGGCACAGAAACATCCACCTGTAGCCCTGGTGCTGGGAAAGGAGAGACAGGTGCATTTCAAGGCTTGCTAGTCAGCCGCTCTAGCCTGATCCCTGAACTTGTGTGAAAGATTGTGACTTGGGACTGGAGAGATGGCTCAGAGGTTACGAGCACTGGCTGCTCTTCCAGAGGTCCTGAGTTCAATTCCCAGCAACCACGTGGCGGCTCACAGCCATCTGTAATGAGATCTGGTGCCCTCTTCTGGCCTGCAGGCATACATGGAGGCAGAATGTTGTTTACATAATAAATAAATAAATCTTAAAAAAAAAAAAAACAACTAAAATATCTCTTATGGCCGGGTGGTGGCGGCGCAAGCCTTTACTCCCAGCACTCGGGAGACAGAGGCAGGCGGATCTCTGTGAGTTCGAGGCCAGCCTGGTCTACAAGAGCTAGTTCCAGGACAGGCTCCAAAGCTACAGAGAAACCCTGTCTTGAAAAAACAAACAAAACAAAACAAAATTTTTGACTCAAAAAGATAAGATGGATGCAACAGAGAGAGACACCTGACAGCAGCATGTAGCCCCCATGTGCCAGAACACATGAACATATATACATCTGATCACACACACATGAACATATACATGTCTGACCACACACACATGAATATGTACATACCCAACCACATACACATGAACATATACACATCTGAACATACATACATGAACATATACACATCTTACCACACATACATGAACATATACACATCTGACCACACAAACATGAACATATACACACCTAATCGCAAAGACATGAACATATATATACCTGACCACGTGTGAACATATATGCTTACATGTATACATATACACAAAGTAAAGTAAAATCCAATAACAAAACTTGAGAAACAAAGACTGAAAAGTGAGATATTTAGAAGAGTAAGATGATCACTCCTTTGAAGTCTTTATTAAATACTGGGGAGTTTCTCTCCGGAATCTAGGACCTTTGATTTTAAGTTGTTTTACATTTTATACTAACCATCTGCAGTAGATCAACAAGGACATTCCCTGTTGCTGTGTTATGTAGTGAGGATTCCAGAGTAAGACTGACGTAGGAGTCTCTTCCAGAGCTGGGAAAGTTCACTGCTCTGACTTCCTGAGAATACATGTTTGGGTTCTTCCCAAATGTCCATTGTTTTCCTAAAACTTTACTTATTTATTAAAAAAAAAACCATACTGTTGCTTACAAATAAATTTGAAATCGGTTGTATGTAAACCATAGAAAGTCATGTTTTCATTGCAAACTATTCTTAAAATTTCTGACTCTGTCTTTGTCTCTGTCTCTCTCTGTCTGTCTCTGTCTCTGTCTCCGTCTCCGTCTCCCTCTCCCTCTCTCTCTCTCTCTCTCTCTCTCTCTCTCTCTCTCTCTCTCTGTGTGTGTGTGTGTGTGTGTGTGTGTGTGTTGGTGCATTTACCCGTGTGTGTGCATGTGGAAACCAGAAGTTGAAGTCTGGCATCTTCCCTGGTCACTTTGCACCTTGTTCTTGGAGATCGAGTTTCTCTTTCCCTGAGTCTCTCTCTCTCACAGGCTCAGCTACATTGGCTGGCCAGCGAGCCCCCAGGATCTGCCTGTTCTAGGCTCCCAGCTCTAGCATTACACACTGCCTCACTTGGTTTTTGATGTGGGAGCTTGGAGTCTGAACTCCGGTTCTCATGCACAGCAAACACTTGAGTCACTGAGCCATCTCCCCAGCTCCTGAGATTCTTTCTCTCTTCTGATTAGACTTTTTCCTATTCAGATCGGGAACACTTAAAAAAAAAAAAAAAACAAAAACATGAGAAAATGGAAGAAGGGCTTAGTCCCAAAGCCCTCTAAATATTTAGAGGCTTTCTTAAGAAGGCTAAAAAGGACACAAATTAAAGAGTTATGGATCTTATTCAAACTTCATATTTTACTCCATTCCAGTAAGCCTCTTTCTCTCTCTGTCAAAAGGAAAAAAAAAAAGTCCAGAGAAGGAATGAAAGATATTTTATTTTCTCTCGTTGATGCTGGCAATACTTCACTCCTCCACGTCTGGGTTGTTTTCATCTTGCCAATTACTTTGCTATTTGTGAATGTGGCTACATGGCTTACATCAAGAGCAGTGATAACTCATGTTAATTATTCAGTTTGTGTATTAATGTTTGACAAGAGGAAGAACTTTTTCTTCTTTGATTCTGGTTATAAAATGAGGGAACACTGAGAGAGTGGAAAGTGAGGAATTGTGCAACGAGGAAGCTTGCAGACTGCAGAGTTCATTCCTTTAGGTCATTGGGAGCAAATTGATCACTGAGAGCACACCTTCGCTGGTGTCTGAAGGACACCGACCTGGGTCAGTCTGGGTGTGACCTGTCCCTCTAGTCTGAGCCATTGTTCTCACTCTTGGGGTACTGACAGTGTGCTTCCATTAAAATGGGAGTTCCCTTCTCCCTTGATGACTGTATTCTTCCATTTTATTTAAGGTGAGGTTCTACCCAATTAGAAGTTCTGGGGGGGGTCACTCAGCATCCCCACAGAAGTGTGTAATGTAAATTAAAATTACGGGGAAAGCATACAGGACATTCTGGAAGTTCAGAGCGATGAAATGGAATGGCATAAGTATGTACTGATCTGTACCGAAAGGACCTGGGCTGCAGAAGGAAACAGTGAGTTTAGTTTAGGAGCAGGGAGTGGAAAACCAAACTGGTTTCATTTTGTTCTGTATAGAAGAGCCGTTGACTAGGGTCTGGAGTAACAAGTAAATAAATATCTTCTCTTCATTTCAAGCTTCAGAAGGTATATATTTATTTTCAGTGTGGAATGGGAGACTTGAGGAAAGGAAACCATACAAGCATGCTACCGGGGAGGGCAGAAGTTGCCACAAAGCTCTACGGAAACCAGAAAGAGATGCCTTTACAGAACAGTTCACATAGAGTTGCATGCTCACTGTCTCTCCTAGACTCACCCAAGGGCTCCCAGAGGGCTCTGGCGTTGGGACCAGGGCAGGGATGGGGGTGTCTTTCTGTCATGTGGAGGTTGAGGAAGTGGTTAAGGGTTAAGCTGTGGCCAAAAAATTTGCCATCAAGGTTACCAAAGAGTTTCTCTTGCTTGCCATGCTAAGTATCTACTCTAGGGTCTGACATGTGGCCCAGCAGCAGAGAGCTTGCTTAGCATGTACATGGCCTTAAGTTGAAGCATCCCCGAAAAGCAAATGAGGCAAGGGAATGGGAAAAGAAGGGGGAGAGGGAGAGAGGGAACAGGGAGAGGCAGCTCTCTGTTAACCTGTCAGGTGTACACCCTTGGTGTGCTTTGACATGACTCAGTTTTTTTAACCTGGTGACTAAGCACTTAATATTCATCTTAGTTTTACCTTCTCATAAATTGGTGCCAGGATTCAGAATAGAGCTTACATTATCCATGGAAGCACAAGGTAAAAACCAGGAAGAAAACAAGCCAGGCAAAGCACTGTCCCTTGGACTCCTTTTCTAAGCAGCAGATACCATGTATTGACATGCAGATGCCTGTGGTAGCTCCTGGTCGGGGTCATAGTGTTAGGTCCTGAGTTTGTCTCGGTCCTGTCTCGGCCTCCTGAGTGTGGAGATTGCCGGTGTGCGCCATGATCCCTGGTCCACATTATTACCTAATTGTAAATGGATCGTTTTCAGTCCTTTCTTGAGAATGAATTTCTTTGAGACAGCAGTATTAAAGATGATCCTGGAATTTCAAAAATCAAAAATTTGCCCTGATGACCTTAACTATTTTAGATTATTCCTCTTCCAAGCTGTTCACTGCAACAATTGAAATGTTCAATCACTAAGATCATCTGAGGACCCTGATTTCTTCCTCTGTGGTTTCTTCAGAAGTCAATTTAAAAATTATCAACAAGTAGAGTACCAGAAAGTTTGAAGAAAAATGATCCTAAGTGAACCCCTGGTTAATATTCTTAGACGGGACACTAAGCCCTGCCGGGAGGAGGCATCAGCTGATTTCTGAATGTCAGCTCCAGGCTGACTTTCCACACAGTTTAATGAGGCCTGTGAAGGAGAAATGAGGCAACATAAAGCAGGTAAGTTCCAAACACGGTCTGTTTTTGTTTTTTTTTCCCCCCAAGAATGAGTTTGCCTTTTATGTTGTTGTTTTAAGAGGTGGGTGAGCATACGAGGAGGCTCCGAAGTGACCTTGGCATCCTTTACTTCCTGCCTTAGAGACTCTTGGCTCCTTCTCTGCACTGTGTAATAGAAGGATCCAGAGACGAGGGTCTCTATGAGCAGCGTCACTGCGGATTCCAGAGTCAAGCAATGAGCCCTGAGGCGCCTCTGCTTTCCTCATGCCACAGCTGCGGGGCCAGGCTCTCCGCCTGCAGCATCAAGGGTTATTGCACTAACAAAGTGCTAAAGGGCCACAATGGAGGATTAGGATAAGGAGACCAAAGGACTGACCTCTACTAAAAATAAAACTTGGCTCCCCTTGGGAATTCCTTCGTGGATTGTGCAACCGTGTGCAGAACGCTTCAGGGACCGGCATATTTTTCTGGATGCTGCTCCCCAACCCCCCCCCCCCCCCCTCCGTGAACAGCCTTGGTGTACTCTGCCGTCACACTGAAGACCACAGCTGTTTTGTTTGGACAGGCTGGTCTCAAAGTTTGAGCTTGCACACAAAAGGCTTATCACCGACACCAGCCTTTCTCTGACAGCTGTTTTCTTTCCCAGCCCCAGGGCTTTGGTTAAAGGAAGGAGAAGAAGAAAAAAGAAAAAAGGGGGAAAAATCGCTGAAGAGAAACCGGGTTATCAGTAAACTCCAGTAGATGCCCGCCTTCAAAACCTGAGGGAGACTCTCACACACCCCTACACCACACCAAGCAACCAAACAACTAGTTTGATAAACCGATTCATTCTGCCCTTAAAAGCTGGTAGTGGAAGCAGAGCCAAAATAACTTCCTATAATAAAGCGAGGAATTTCAGTAAATTACTAGGGCTGCCTAGCTCAGAAAAGCCTGCCTGGGACCCTGAGTTTGCGACACGTATCCCAGTAGCAGGAGACTGGCTGAGGGGGGGGGAATCAGCGCCAGGTATGTGCGTGCTGCGTCTAGGAGCCCTGATAAAATCGGGGTCCTGTCAGCTGTGTAAATTGAGAGGAAGAGGCGCCTTCAGCGACTTCCTTCGGGAAGGTTCGTTTTGTGCTGGTGAACTGCTCCCCCTGGTGGATCCGCAGCCGCCACATTCACGGAGTCATTTTGCGGGGACCAAAGATGCAGGTATAGGTAAACCCTCTAGAGAAGAGTAATTCTGGACATTTATTTACAAGGGGGCATTTTATTCTGACACAACTTTTTTTTCCTTACTCCCTGTCCTCTTTTGAGTCCTCAGCCTGAAACAGGCATTAAGACTGTGGATAATTAATGCCTAGACTCCTTGTTGTGTGTGTGTGTCTCTCTCTCTCTGTGTACTCTTTAAAGTTTATGAATTCTAGAAGACCAACTTTCTACCATTATTATATATCTCAGTGCTGATGTAAATAATTGATGTTGTTTCAATAAGGACATTTTTGTGTGTGTGCCCTGCCATGCAAGGACAGAGATGAGGGTGATCGGACAGGGTGATCGTCTATGTCAAGCCTCTCACTTTTGAACATTCTGCAAAGTCAAACTGCAGCCTCTGGTCGAACACTTTATCATCTAAATAAGGAGATATTTTAAATATTTATTTAACAAGGCATATTTTAAATAACCTACATATGTAAATAGAGCGTTCTTAGCCTGTACCTTATTGCCAGGTCGATTCTCATGTTCTGATATATAATTAATTACCGGTTTATTCCTCTGTAAACCGAAGCAGGGGATAATTCAGAGATGCTAGGTACCTGAATCCAGCAAAACTGTAATACCTTCCTGTCAGCAGGATCTGCAAAAAGGAATATTGAGATTGTAAAGCCGGAGGTGCGCCATGTCCAATCTGCCTAGAACGCTGCTTCCTATCCTCGTTCTGCTGCCTTCTCCTGACACCTAGACTTTCTGTCAGTGCTACCCAGGTGAACTTGGAATGGACATTTTGTAAGTTGAAGGTGAACTACCACATGAGTTCTGTGGGTTGAGTTCAGTTCATGAGGGTTTCCAGCAGGAAACCATTTTATCCATTGAGCCATCTTGCCAGTCCTTACACCTAATTTCTGAGGCTATCCAAGTGCATTGCTATTTGGGTCCATGGTGTTATGAGTGTGTCCATAAAGCCAAAAATCTAAATTCAAGATTAAACTCCAACTCTGTGAATTAGCTTACCAACTCCACTTCAACCAATATTCTAGTGGATATTAACTCTCTGGGTCTGTGGCTAAAATACAAACTTGTGTGGAAAACAATTTGAAATAATTTGGGCTTGCCATGAGGACATACCAATCCACTGAGTGACAAACTTCTACTATTAATATTGGTCACTCTTTCCAACACTCGGGATTCAATCTATAGTGGATCCTTTTGCTGTGCTTTAAAAATAGACCGTTTAAAACCTTGGGAACATAAATTATAGAATAAACAATAGTTGATAGTATTGTTGGAATGACCATCTTGGGTATTGCGGTAGTTTGAATGTCTTTGACCTCCATAAACTCACAGGGAGTGGTATTATCAGGAGGTGTGGCCTTGTTGGAGGAAGTGTGATCTTATTGGGAGCAGTGGGATGACACATACCTTTAATCCAGACCTTGATGCTGGAGGGCACACCTTTCATCTGGACCACGCCTTTTTGCGGAAATGTGTCACTCTGAGGGTAGACTTTGATGTTACATATACTCAAGATACTGCCCAGTGAGTCGGTCAACTTCCTGTTGTCTCTGAGTCAATCTTGACATCTGTTGAATTCTCAGCTCCATCACTACATCTGCCTGCATGCTGCCATGCTCCCTACCATTGATCTTGAGTGGACTGAACCTCTGAAACTGTAAGATGGTCACCCTCAATTAATTGTTTTCTTTGTAAGTGTCACTGCAGTCCTGGTGTTTTTATCACTGAATTAAAAACCCAAACTAAGAGAGGTAGAAAACCTATCTTTTCACTGACATTATTTGGGGGTTAATGTAAATATCTTTCCTATCATTAAGAAAATGGGGTATGTGAAATATGAATTACCTCAGCTACTCATGGAGCACTGCGGAATTGCCAGAAGAGAGAAATTAAAGGTTAAAAACGGCTGCTTGGGTTCTCTCTTCAGTGAGAGCTTGTGAAGTGACGGCTGCGATTAGGACTTCAAAGCTAATCAAATGGGCCTCAAGGAACTACATTTTGGGATTTGAAGTGGAATTCTCTATTTGCCATAACTGAGATGTTAGGTATTTTTTTAATGATGTATTGATTAAGTTGACATACACAAATCAGTAAGGAAAATTAACTTGCTGCTGAAAATAAATGGTGACAAAGCAAGTGACAGTGCCTCATGCCTGCAAGCCTGGAACTCAGAGGATCGTGCCCCCGCGGCAACCTGCAACCCCTGCAGAATGAGACACCGCTTCCCCAGAAGAAGAATAAACTGTGACAAAAAAAGATGCTTGAAACTCTCAAATATTATTGTGATTTATAGCTCTGATTTTGTCAATGTTCTTGTTAACAGCCCTGTGGAGGGTGGAATAGAATGTTTTTCTCCTGTTTCTTTTTCTGTGTACAGACACCACACTGGGAATTTGTATGAAACACACAAAAGACGGTTTGAAATGCGGAGAGGAGAAATAGGACTGACCAAGGCACAAGGACAGTAAGGAGGATCCTGAGTTTTCCTTTTCCTTCATTTTCCTGGAAGAGGTAGATCTACAGAAGTCAAGGAACCTAGCGTCATGATGGACATAGACAAGAGAGTCTCATGTGCTAACCTCCCCCTCTTGACCCTCCCATCCCTCTCTTCTTCAGGAATCAAAGGACCAGGAAAGCAAGGAAGAAAACATTTAAACAATCACTGCTTTACCAAGACAAACCCATGAAACTAACTGGAGGAATACACAGGAGTTTATGGGGGGAGCAGGAATGTTCACTCTGCACGACAGAAAAGAGTCCCAACCTTGGGCCCGTGGAAGAATGCACAAGTGGCTTCACATCAGGCACATCTGTCCCTCTTACATGGGGAAGCGTTGTAGGAGATTCACCCCAAATGGCACCTTCTCTTCCTTTTCTCCCATCTGTCCACAGAAGTGATTGAGGGACCTGGGCTCTGTCCCTAACTTTTAATTCTTCCCCCCAACTAGAGTGGTGTCAACGGAAGACAGGTGAAGGAAAAAGTTTAAATAACTCCTCCATAGCTTCTCAATGGCCAGATTTGAATAGTAGTAGTAGTAATAGTCAACTCATCATTTCTAGAATAAGGCTGAGATCTACCTGAAACAAAGCAACAAACGTAGGACACAATCTATGACATAAATGCTAGAATTATCTGTCCAAAATTTTAAAGCAACTATCATGGAAATGACTTAATAAGCAATGTAAATACTCTTGAAACTAATATATACATATATATATATATATATGTATATATTATATGAGATATATATTAAAGAGGGTGGAAGAAAGGAAGGAAATAGGAAATGGGATTTATTGGTCCTAGGAAAAATAATAGACATAATGATAAGCCAGTTGGAAAATTTTGAACTGAAAAAAATGCAAAAAATCAGCATAAAGCACAGTTTTTGGGCTCAGCATCAGAATGGAAGAGACAGAAAAATATTAGTGAACCGGATGGCACAAGAACTGCCGATCTTCAGAAAGTACAGACAATTGTTTTCAGAAAGTAGTCTGAAAAAAAAATGGACAGAGCTTCAAAGACCTCTGAATATAACAAAAGCCCTGATATTTGCATTATTGAGATGCTCCAGGGAAAGAAGGGTAGGGGCTTGCAAAGGTTCCCTAATAAATGATGGGTGAATTTCTCTAAATTTGGCAAAATATATAGACCACATTTAGAGCACAGAGTGAATTCTAACAGGATAAGTTCAAAGGAATCCATACCAAAGCACATCACCAACAACTTTTTTAAGAACTAAAGACCAAATGCATGCATACCAACAGCAACAGCCAAAGATGGATGTATCCACCTGCATGAAGGACTCCAGAGTTTTTTTTTTTTTAAAAAAAATGGCAGATGTTAGCTTTACAACGCTCCATGGTGCATAGATCTGCTTCTTTAACAATATGGAGACAATGACTTTATGAAAACTAAGAGCACGAAGGATTAAAGAGGAAGGGATTGTGGTTCATCAAAGGGCAGTGGGAAGGACTCTGTGGATATATTACAGAAAAAATATTTCTTCTGTTGATTCTATAAATGTCAACAATGGATATACTATGTAGAAACTGAGAAAAGGACTATTTAACAGTATTGCAAGTACTTATTCATCTATAATAATCTCAAGATTAAAATTTAATTTAGTACCTAGTCATCTAAAGGTTCTACCACTCTGGACTGTACAATCAAGTACGTTTGGCTGGCATCTGAATCATATGCAGTATTAAAAACGTAGTCAGTGGTTTTGAGCTTACTTTCTTGGCGGCTAAGTGGGCTTGACAAGGTCTAGGCTGCTAGCTGTACAAGCCGAGCTCAAAACTGAAGTCATGTTTATGCACGTGTTTATCTCCTGCAGTGCTACAAGAAACACTATCAAGAGATAACCCTTTGGTAAACACTGTTTTCCTGGCTCCAAGCTAAACTAAGTGGATCTTTTTATGTTATTTGGTCATAATCTATGTGAAATATTCAACAGCACTGGTTCCTTTGCTTGAATGGTAGAGCATGTGACATTTAAACAGTCATCACTATAGGGTTTCTAAGTTCAGGGTCAATACTGACTTATTAGAATCTCTCATCTTCAGCACATGAGTTGCCAGATAGCATCTTATCCTTTCATCCGGAACCAGGCTCATCCATTCTGTCCATCTTTTTCTCTTGCCTTCTGTGCCTTTGCTTGCCACATCCTACATCCAGCATAACAACTCCAGCTACCACTGCATCTAGCCTCCCTGACAGGCAGTTCTTCTGGGTTACCTGCTTTTCAGGAGAAAATCATTCTACTACATTGGTTTCTTGTCTTCTAGTAAGTACCTCCATGATACTGTGCCTCTAAACTCAGGAATGCTAAAGAATGTGCAGCTCACATATAGAAGAACACACATTATTGTTTATGTATCATATATTTATTTACATGTAACTTATTTATACCATGTAAACATATTTCAACCATTCTCATCATTTTATAATTGAAGAAATGTTAATAAATAATGTATCAAGAACATAAAATTCTATTAATTCAAAATACTTAGAAAATATTTAGTTAGAAAAAGAATGAATATTTTATTTTTTCCTGTTTTCTGCCAGGGAGAGACATTGCTATTAAATGCATTTGTTTGTTTACTTCTTCATTTGCCTAGTCATGTATTCGTCTCATCACTTATTCAACAATAGCCCAACCATTGCTAACACCAATGTTGTACACTAGACCCCAGGCATAGGAAGATGAATAAAATCTTTTGATTCAGATAGATAATGGAACCATGGGTGGACCTATCAGGAGACCAATAGAGGGTATCAACAGCAGGAACCCACAGAGCCAGGCATGAGCAAACTGCTATGGTAGGGTGTCCAAAGAACTATTCTAACCAGCTCAATCAATGCAGTCTAGTCTAGTCTAAATTTCTGGAGATCCAAGTTGGTTCCCAGGTGGCAGCCATTCTCCCAATGTCACTTGCCTGAGTTAAATCCAATATCACCTTTGTAGATATGGTTTCTCAGTGTGGACAGCACTGTCTCATCTTTTCTTCCTTGACTCCTTTTCTTTCCAGTCCTATTTATAATCAGCACCTGTAGATGTTGGCTCAATATAAATATATATTTATATATAATCCATATTCCTGCACTAGGAAAGGCTGGATAGACCTTACTTACATTATTTGTGGCTTTACCCAGGGTCTATAATATTTTTTGGCACATAGACTTTTAAAACTGAACTACGAGGACAATGTGAATTGAAGAATCATCTGACCCCTACGAAGGAAGTGGATTGAAGAACAGGGACAAGCAAGAGAAATGACCCAGGAAAGAGAAGAACCATGGGAAAATAGGATCAAAAGGGTACTACATTAGGAAGATGATCCCTGGCCACTTAAAGTGGAGATGTCCCAGACAGGTAGACAGAAAAGCCAGACAGGTTCATTTCGAAGGAATAAACCAGTCTGAAAGAGATTCACAAGGGCTAGGAATAGAAGGATCTGTGAGAATACTTTTCTGGATTGTGATGCGGGATATCTGCACAAAGGTGTGACCCATGTCAATACCATCCTGTGGGAAGAAGTGGAAGCAGCATCAAATGGGCCTGTTTTACTTTATTTAATAAGAAGCATAGTAATGAAGAGGGCCCAACTACTAAGAGGGATATTTCAATAATTCATTCCTCTTCTCAGTAAAACTGAAAATAAGATCTTTTCTTTTATCACTAAAGTTCCCTTTCTCACCCAATGAATGAAAATAGGTTTTACATATGCAAAGTTAAGATATTTCCAGAAGTCAAAGAGACCATGACAGACTGTTCTGTGTATGCCCCTTCAATACTTACTCCCTTGTCTCCACATGTGGCCCTCATCTCTTCATGGAGCATCTTGGCTCATGGGTCATTCTTCTTGTCCATATACAAAAGCCTGTACAAGTCCATTGTAGGTCTCTTCTAATTTCCATTTGGGTTCCACTATTTGTTCAAAGCTCAGCCTTGAATGAAGCTATGATCTCACTCCAATCTCTAGTGGGTAGTTTCATTATGATGTATGGTCCAACTGAACAGACTCTCAATAAATAAGAAAAGCTTCATCTGTCAAAGCACCTCAGAAGAAAATCTTTAACATTTTCTGTTTGCTGACCCAGTATTGTATATGTGTGTGTGTGTGTGTGTGTCTGTGTGTGTCTGTGTGTGTCTGTGTGTCTGTGTGTAAGGGGGATGTGCACACACGTGTGCTCATGTCTTCAGAGGCTGGACTTTAACTTCAGGTGCTGTTCCTAGGGAGTCGTCCATATTGCTTTTTTAGTGAAGGTGTCTCTCCTGGGACTCCACCATTAGACCAGACTGGCTAAAAAGCAGGCTGCAGGACTCCTGCTGTCTCTGCCTCTACAATGCTTAGGACTCTATCTACCACAGCCTGACTTTTTTTAACCTTTGTTCTGGGGTTTGAACTCCGGTCACGATGCTTTGCCACAAGCGCTTTACGGAGTTTAACCCAATATTAAGCAGGGTCCTCCTCCCCTCATTCTTTCAGCCTCGTATTATTTTGGTTGAAGAAGTAAATCTAATTAAAGGCGCACAGGAAATGGAAGCTGTTTTGAAAGCTGGAGAGGCTGCCTCTGTGTATCTTTCACCACTGATTGGACTTGCAAGATGGAAAATCCCATAGACTGCTGGGCAAAGTGCTCTCAATGTTGTGGGAACATCTGCTTTGCTTTGTGTAAAATCCCTTCTGCAGGGTGAGCGAAGATCTTTATTCTAATTGAATTTGTAGTTAATTTGAGATAAAGAAGAGAGCCTGTTTTTGCTGATACTGCTCAAATCAGGGTCCTAAACCCACTGTTCGAAGTTTGTTTTTACTCAGAGTAAGTGGTGAGTGGTTGATGTTTTGGGGAGAGAAGGAAAATTCCAAATATGCATGACTTCTGATTGGCCCTTTCAAGTCCCCCATGTGTGAGCTGGAAGGACAACCCCCTTTCACCCGAGTGACAAACTTCCAACTTGACATACTAAGCACTAGTGGACCTTGGCTTGAAGGTGGCTTGCCATCTTGTGTGTATTTGGTATTACTGGATTGTAAAGAACATATTTACACTCTAAACCATGCCAAGGAAACTAAAGAGTTAAACTTTCCAATATTTCTGCAACATTTGCTAAGCAAATTAATGCATGAATCAACAAAAGAAAGAATAAAACACACAGCATGTGAACTTCCCAGTGCCTTGGGCATAGCATCCCCCCATCAACAGTGGACTCTCATAAATCAGGGTTTCCATGAGCTCACAGTTTGGATGTTAACAAGAGAAAAGTCTTAAACTATGATTAGCTTCTTTTCCTGACAAGTGAACCTTGCCCTCACGACAGAACTTTATTTGGAACTCTAAACAAGAAACCAAAGTAAGTGTTGGGCTGGAAGCTGGAATAAGAAGAAAATTTGCAACCTTATCCCTCATCAGTTAGGTCGCTAGAATCTATTCCTATCCCCTTTCAGGATCACTCGATCAAAGTAACTGCCCATTTCTCAAGGTTCTGAACAGAGAAAATGCACCCTCTTCCCTCCTCAGAGGTGGAATGGTGTCCAATGTGTGGATAACTGCATCCGCAGAAAACCTAAGAGAGCTTGGGAAGTAATTCTAGACACAAAATAACAGCATTAAGCATGGCTTCTTGGTAGAAGAAATTTCTCGAGTTTGCTCTCTTTGCTAGAGGCAAGTGCATCTCATTTAAGAGAGGCTTCCTGACTCAGCTTTAGCTGCAAAACTTTGCAGCTCTTTTAAGAGGCCCTGCTACCAAACACACAAGTAGTGTTTATGAATTGCCAACAGCATGCTTCCTGGTGGTGTTAGGGACCTTGAAACTCCATAGAGTTGAGGCAATAAACATGGCTCCAGCCAGTACCTCTGCCATGAAGCTAGGTTTTCAGAAAGCTAAGGAATGGGTTGGTTCAGCCGACAAAGCCACGGCTTTAATCCTAGCCATATTGTTTAGCAAATTAAAGACTCGTGTGGTCTGAAAAAGAGATATACAGTAAAGATAGATTCAGATGAAGAAAATCTCTAAGTGGTTTGCGGTGTGTTTAAAAATATATGTAGGCTTGTGAGAGAAAAGAAAAAGGATAAAGACCTTAAATTAAAAAAGAAAGAAAGAGAGTAGTTGGGTGTGGTGGCACATGCCTTTAATCCCAACACTTGGGAGTCAGAGGCAAGCAGATCTCTGTGAGTTCAAGGACTGCCTGGTCTACAGAGTGAGTTCCAGGACAAAGATATACAGAGAAACCTTGTCTCAAAAGCCAAAAATTAAAAATAAACATAAAAAATGGAGTTTAAACTAAAGCCACATAAAGATGAAAAATACACAGAGAGTCTGGATACTGTATATTATTGTGTTGTCTTTAAATTGTTTGATGGCTGAGGAAGGAGCAAAAGTTGCTAAAAAAAATATTTGATTATAAATGCTGCTGGATTAATCCAACGTATATATTTTTGAAAATGCCTTGACTTCAAAATTTAAGTCAAAAGGTATGTTACTTTGGAAAAGAGCTTTTGCTTTTGTTTCCACAGTAAATGTGAGTCTGTGGATTCATGCTGGGCTAAGAAAAATCAGGTTTGATCAAGGAAGAACCCCTGATAAATCTCCAATAGGAGTAGATGGCCCAAGTGATTCAATGTTTCAGAGGATCTCTGTTGTAGTTTCCTCTGAGTTCTACATCCAGAACAGTTTCAAGAGTGCTAATTAAGATGATCAAGCCTCACAGAATTTTCCAGTAAGGACTTGACTGTATTTATAAATTTTCTTTAGGTCCCTGTAAGATTATCAGTGCCCCCAATAAGCAGGAAATAGCCTGGAAAACTATGCCCGCATACCCCAAAAATGGATTATGCATGTTTTTCTTTGTTTAGAGTGTTGGTTACAAGTTGTATGGATAATGGTCAGGAAGAAAGCTAAACAAGGGAGATTCGATTCAGAGTTCTTGTTTTGAATAAAAATGGGGGAGGGAAGTGCTGTGGGACAACGGTTTTACCCTGTAAAGATTTGTTTCTTATACTTGTTTAGTAAAATATTGTTTTGCCAGTAGCCAGGCAGGAAGTAGAGGTGGGGCAAGGAGAATAGAAGAATCCTGGGAAGAGGAAAGATTCAGTCTGCAGTCATCACCTAGCTGCAGAGGAAACAAGAAGAGAGGGACGTGTTGATATAAGGTACCAAGCCACGTAGTTAGCACAGACAAGAATAATGGGTTAATGTACAATGTAAGAAAAAGTTAATAAGAAACCTGAGCTAATAAGCCAACCTGTTTATAATTAAGGTAGACCTCTGTGTGTTTCTTTGGTACTGAACAACTGTGGTATTGGGTAGGGCGGAAAACTAAGTCAACATGGGAAGAGATGAGAACATCTTAATCTATAAGCATTTCAAAATGTCTTCACTGTGTGTGCGTGCATGCACGCATGTGTGTGTGTGTGTGTGTGTGTGTGTGTAGGCCAGATATGGATGTCAAGCATTTCCCTCCACCTCTCTTCACCTTCCTTTGAGACACAGCATTTCTGACTGTACCTGGAGCTATACAATTTGGCAAGACTAGTGAGTCAGCTACCCTCGAGGATTGTTCTGTCCAGTGCCGGACATGTACCACCATACTCAGTACCATCACACTTTCCTCTTACATGGAGGCAGAGAATCTGAATTTGGGTACTGATGTTTGTATGACAAATACTTTATCACCTGAACTATGTCCTGAGAACCCAAATTACCCCCTTTTCAAAGTTTATCATTTCTATATACATGTAGACCAAAAGCCAAGATTTTCAGCTTCTTTATTTGAAAGTTTTATCCTGATATCCCAGAAGAAACAAAAGCAAATAAACAAACAAGAGTTGCCTGAGGTCTGTTCCCCTTGATATCCAGAACACATGTTTACCTATAACTGAACTTCTAACAATCTATTGTGACTTTTATAAACATTGTATCTCCAGATGCCTGCTATCTATTGAAGAACTCCAGATAAGAAATAAAATACCTAACTTTTTATTATTAAAACTCAAATGATTTTTTTAATTATCAAACTTAAGTTGTTATACTTGATTTCATATAAAAAATAATTTTTTGTTTGACCAACGTTTCTAAGAAATTACATACAATAATAAACATTGATAATCATAGTTCAGATTAAATGAAGAAAGAAAAGGGCTATCTCAGAGTAAGAGTGGATTACTTCCAGCTTTTCTCTATTATTGGCAGTGCTTCAATAAGCAGACATAGAAATAAAGTTCTGAATACCTCTGTAAGAGTTGAAAAGTCATTTCACGACAATAACTGAGCCAGGACAAGAGACATTGTGCATTGCTGCACTTGAGAATGTAAGTTCAAATCTTGAGTCTATGTAAAAGCCAAATGCAGTAGTAGTTTTCTGTAATCCTAGGGTGAGATGGGAGGTGGAGACAGCAGAATTCCAGAATCTCGTGGGCCAGTAGATCTAACTACACAGCAGAAAGCAACCAAGGTGAGACTAATACAATGTGGGATTTGAGGACTGACATACAAAGCCATCCTTTGGTTGTTACATATACAACTTAGAGGCATGCGTACATGCACTCACATGCAATAACACTGACATATTTATACATCACATACACACACATGCTTCTGCATGCATACATGCATGCACACATGCGCATATACACATAAGTCTTCTTAATCCCAATTATTCATTTCATCTACTGCTATATCTGTGTTACAGAGGCTTGAAGTATACTCTTATGATAGATGTTTTTTTGTTTTTTTTTTACCTATTTTTTAAACTTTGGTTCTTTGGGCAGATTCAACAAAGACCAATCAAGTAAGAGGCACTGAAATGTGATTTCCCTGCTGGCCATGCCCTTTTATTCTGCCATCCACAACAGAGCACATGTCTTTGGTTGCTGGTCCCATGAGGTTGAGTGTAGTTACCCCACCCAACAGCACCTGAAGGTAACCCACCATAGCTGACTAGAAAATTGTGAAAAATTAAAAAACTAAACTGGCAAATTTACTTATGTGCAGAAATGCTTATCTTTCATGTCACCAAAATTTTCAGTTTTTGATCTGAGCAAATGAGTCCTATATTCACCTAACCATAATCTCATCATTACCAGTTCTATATACACCTAACCAGAGTCTCATCATAACCTGTCCTATATACACCTAACAATAATCTCATCATAACCAGTCCTATATACACCCAACCATAATGTCATCGTTGAAAGTATTTAGAACTGAATAAAAATGGAGGAACAACCTCATAAAAAAAAAAACCTGTATGACTGAAACCAAGTACATAAATGTCACACACATACATGCACGCACACATACCACACAAACACACACACAGGCACACAGGCACACATGTACGTTCTTATGTAGGGATCAAATCTGAAGAAAAACGAATCAATAGTGACACATATTTCTTTGCCTCTGAAGTTAATTATTTCTGATAAAATGAAGAATTGAGGTTAATGATCCTCTGTGTTGCTGTGTGTGCGTATGTGTGTGTGTGTGTGTAGTTATTTCTGTATGTCACTTATATTTACACACAACATTTTTGATATAGTGGTGCACACCTTTATCCCCAGCACTTGGCAGGCTGAGGCAGGCCAATCTCTGTGAGTTCAAGACCAACCTGGACTACATACTGAGTTCCTGAGGAGCCAGTGCTACAACTAAACATCCTGCATCAAAAAAATAAAATAAAATAAAATAAAATAAAATAAAATAAAACAAACAAGTAAAACCCAAAGACACATGTTTATATACTGGCTACTTAAAAGTTGGAAATATTTTTCCAATTTCATGAATATTTAATATTAGTATTAGGAAAAATACTTTTAAAAGCATAATCCAATTTAATTTTATTTAATGCTTTTACTAATTTTCAGAATGCTTTTGTATTTTGATCTTCCCACCAAATATAATTTTTCTTAATTTTTTCACATGTGTCATGGGAGAAAGGGACCTAACCCTGTCCCTGTTTGTGCAATGTGTATCTATTGTCTATGCTTATTTAGACAACCCTTCTCTCAATTGCTATGGAGTCTTACCATTGCAGCAATTAGGGGATAAACTCCTCTACTGTTGGACAACGTACGATCTGTAGGCAGCTGTCTTAGCAATATTAAATAGCATTGAGACTGAAGTATATCACTTTCAATGAAAAAAAGTCAGATAATGTCTATGCTAGAATTTTATACCCCTTTACAAAATATGAGCAGTACAGAAACTTACAGATTAAGATGTTTAGGCAGGCAGTTAGGATCAAATGAGGTCACGGGGTCAAGCCCCCCAAACTGAACCCTGCTAGCCCTACAAAAAGAGGGTGAGTGAACTGAGAGGACCAACAATTTTGTTCCTTTTTTCCTGTAGTCTGTGCCTTGTGCTTTCATGGGATTCTGCGAGAGGATGGCTCCTGCTACTTCCAGAGCAATGTGAGACAGAACAAAGCCCTTTGCTTCATGAGTGAGCTTGCCCATATGACCTATTGTAGGAATATAAAACAATGAAATAAAATACATAATACATGATTTCAACCATCCCAGCCTTCAGAACCATGAGCCAAGTAAACTAAAGTTTATAACTTATCGAGCCTCGGTTATTCTGTTACAGTACCGCAGAGCACAGTAAGACCGTGGGTAGGGACGATTGGGCTTCCTCCATCAGCTTCAAGATCCGAGTACAGACAAGGTTATGAGCTAATAAAGAACAGGAATTAGCTGCTGCCTCTCCTGCTGAATGTCAGAGTAATTCTGCTCTAAATGAGTCTTAATTATGCCAGTGAAGCTCAGTGTTTAATAGACACAACTCCTTCGCCGAATCTGTAACTTTCATTATAAGGGTTATAAAGGTTTAAAGTCAAGTTTGCTTGACATGCGGCAAGCTCAATTTGAATTTGCAGTGGTCATTCTTGAGACAAAGAGGCCTGTATCTCTCCTGAAGAGTGGTTGTTAGCTCATTTTCATCACTGTCAGCCTGTGAAAAGCCTTGCCCTGGAGAAAAGCTCTGTCTTCTAGAAAACACATGGAGCCTCTGCCTTGCCGAACTTAACGTCTCCTTATGCTCGGTGTTTAATGCAAACTGCCTACACGGAGGACACACAACATGGAAAGCTTGAACATTTTCAAGATTATAAGTCGCTTCTCCTCCCCTCCTCCCCTTTCTCCTTCCTCCTCCCTCCCCTTCTCTGTTACTCCCCTCATTCTCTCCTCCACCTTCTCTTGTGTTTCCTCTTTTTGAGATGCTCTATGTGGCCTAAGCTGATCTCTTACCCCTTGAACTTGCTGCTAACCTCACACCTGGTCATATATATAAGAAGAAAAAAATAGACAAGAAAAACCTTATTATGTGATTTGTAGGGTGACACGCTGAGTCACACAGTATATCCCTTTGTCCATCGAGCTTTACTTGCAAGAGTCCGTGGCTGAGTCACCGGTCTGTGAAGGTGTAAGTCACAAACAATCCCACACCAGTTTGGAATTATGATTAAAAGAATGGTTATTTATTCAAAGGGGAAAAAACTTACAGATTACCGTCCCAGACAACAGCCCCTCTGCGCAAACAGGAAAGGAGTCTAGGAGCCGGAAGCGGAGCCGGAAGCCAGAGAGAGAGTGGAGGACAGCCGCTGCTTTTTTAAAGAGAGAGAGAGACCACGCCCCAGTGAGCTGGTATCTCAGCGGCTATTGGCTGAAGGAGCGGAAGGAGCTCCCACAGCAGGTCTGGTTCAAGGCCTCTAGTTTCTACCTCACCATCTGTACTGGGGCTCCTCTTGGGTATCCTGCTCCTGTGTCAGGGAAATATTGTAGCTTTGCATCTGTAGGATGTGCCCCATGACAAGCGCCAGCAGATCAGAGACACAGTGAATGTTGAGGTAGGCCAACTCATAATCCTGGTTCTGGGACTGAGTAATTACAGGGTTTGCCAGCCACCCTCACCACCAGGATGGGTTCCCTGGCATTGTCAGGGCTGGTTCACCCTAAACACCAATGAGTAAGGGGCAGGGCGGTTCTCCTACTTTAATACCCACAAGGTTGGCTCACCCACACCTACACCCTCAGGGCCAGCTCTACTGTGTTGCCAGGGTGAGGTACAGGGCCCACTCTCCCAAGTGCTGCAGCTGTAAGGGGCAGGGACAGTTCTCTGGCATTTATAACCCAGGGCCAGCTTTCCCAACTGCCACAAACTGTGTGTGTGTGTGTGTGTGTGTGTGTGTGTGTGTGTGTGTGTGTGTGTGTGAGACAGGGGTATCTCTCCCTCATCCACACCACCAAATGGTAGCTGAGAGGTGGGATCAGATCTTCCAAGCTCATGTTCTGGGCAATTCACCCGCACTCACATCTACAAACAGGATCCTCTCTTCTGCTCTACTTGACTGCTTAGACGAGATTCAGAGCCTGTTTTCCCCAATTGCTGTAGCTGGTTAGTGGGAGGAGCAACTCCCTCATCTGCTTCAAGCCTTGAAGGACCAGAAACAAGGGAAGCTTCTCTCCTTTGGCCACGCTGCCACAGGGCAGGAGTGGGGCCAGCTCTTCCATGGTCACACTTTCTGGATTGGCTCCTCTGTGCCCCTTCCACCACCCCGCACCAACAGGGTTGGCTTTACGGTGCTGGCCAGGCAATGTGCAGAGCCTTCTAGCTAGACAGCTGCTGGAGGTGAGAGGCAGACCCAGCTCTCCTACCCAACACAAGCAGTAAGTGGCAGAGGGAAGGTGCTCTCCATCGTCCCTGCCGCCATAAGGCAGATGACGGGCAGAATCAGATCTCCCACACACGTTCTCAGGGCCAGCTCTTCAGCAGGGTCAGCTCTCCTGTGATGCCCAGCTGAGATGAAGGCTGCCTTCCTGAGTATTGCAGCTGGTAAAGGGGAGGGTCTGTTTCCTTGCCTGCTGCAGCTGACTGGGGTGAAAGGGAGAGGGTATCTTTCCCTCACCCTAATCACCGCACCTCAGAAGGGGAGACAGTACCATCTCTTTCCCTCTCATACCTTCAGGTTAGGGCATCCCTGTCTACAGGATCAGCTCTACTGTGTTGCCCAGGCAAGGTGCAGGGCCCGTTCTCCCGCATGCTGTGGCTAGTGAGGAGTTGGGCCAGCTCCCCTCCTCCCCAATCCTGTGCAGGCAGCAAGGGGAAGGGGGAAGAAGGCATCTTTTCCTTACCCACAGCACCTCACAGCAGATGAAGGGGAGCAGGGCAATTCTCATGCACTCAGGGACAATTCATACATTCCCCTGCCAACAGGGTCGGCTCTATAATGCTGCCCAGGTGAGATATAAGACCCACTCTCCTGAGTGCTGCAGGTGGTTAAGGAATTGATCAGTTCTCCCTAGTGTTGCAGTCAGTGAGGGCCTGGGCCAACACTGTATAACCCTTTCCTCTCGCCTTTCGGTGATATCAGAAGCCAGGGACATCAACACACAAAAAAAATGGCTGCAATAGGGCCATGAACCTAGACATGGGTCTGGGCAGCAGCCTAGGCCTGGGCAGTAGTCTAGGCCCAGGCATCACCATGGCCCTGGGTGACAATCAAGCCACCACCTGAGTACATTCCTCATGATCTTCAACTCTTCAGATACCTCTGTCTACTGGACGTGTGCAATGGGAGGCTGCTTGTTTGCTTCCCAGTTGCCCAGACTCCCAAAATAACCACACAGAAACTGTATCAATTAAATCACTGATTGGCCCTTTAGCTCTAGCTTCTTATTGACTATCTCTTACATATTAATTTGACTAATTTCTATTAATCTATGTATTGCCATGAGGCTATAGCTTACCAGGTAAAGTTATGGTGTCTGTCTCCAGTGCAGCTACATGGCTTCTCCTGACTCTGCCTCCTTCCTCCCAGCATTCAGTTTAGTTCTCCCCACTTAGTTAAATTCTGTCCTGCTATATGTCCAAAGCCATTCTATAGCCCCCTCCATACCACACCATACATTTGCTTACCATAATAGTTCCAGACTTCCTGGTGCTACAAGGTGGCAGGGTGGGTCTGTTTCCTCCTTCACACTCCAGACAGAGTGCCCTGAGCATGTATGTGAGTCTCCTTGTCACACTCAGTTCATAATGACTCAACTCTGTGTTTTTTAATACATTATTTTTAATACTTGCCACATATTGATAGAGTAGGTAGATGCCTTTCTTTTTCTCTCTGATTTTAGATGGTAAGTTTGTGATACATAGAAGTTAAACATCATTCACAAGGTCATGTTACAAATTGTTCAACTTGGAATAAAACATATGCCCTTCTGAAACCATTATAAAATTTTATATGGTATTCGATATGTGACTAAATTGTACCAATAATATTTAAATTTTCCTAGTCTTATATTATGCTACTTTAAGGTCATCTGTATTTCCTTTATCTATCATCTATCTATCAACCACAGCACATCCTACCTACCTACCTACCTATCTATATCTACTATCTATCTATCACCTATCATAACTTAATTATGATTTAATTTTGTTTTGGTTTTGACCCAGGATCTCATGTAGCCCAGACTGTAGTTTTAAACTTAATTCATTTTGAAGCCAAGCATGACTTGCAGCTTCTGACTTTTGTCCCTCTATCTCCCCAGACTTGTAATGACAGGTGGGTTCTACCCTACCTGACTGATAAGACACATATCAATAATTACTCATGAATATCCATAGATTTTTATCTAAAAGTCACTGTATACAAGGTTATATAGGACAAGACTGTGCTATGAATCGAGTTTAGTGGGTAGATGTCCTCCTAAATCATTGGTTTGTGAGTTACTCAACACACTGTTTCTGTTAATTTATGGAGAAACTAAATTAATCTTATCATAAGCTCATGGGGCTAAGATTCCATTTAGAAGAAATCATGACAATGTACAGTGTGACTCAGGTGAGTATCTTACTTAGGGTTTCTTTTTGCTGTGAGAATACACCATGACCAGGCACCTCTTTTTGTTTGTTTGGGTTTTTGTTTTTGTTTTTTGTTTTTTCAAGGCAGGGTTTCTCTGTGTAACAGTTCTGAATGTCCTGTAACTTGATTTGTAGACCAGGCTGGCCTTGAGCTCATAGAGATCCACTGCCTATGCCTCCTGAGTGCTGGGATTAAAGGCATGCACCACCACTGCCTGGATCTATGGCAGCTCTTATAAAGGAAATATTTAATTGTGGTGTCTTGCTTAGAGTTCAAAGGTTCAATCCATCATGGCAGGGAGCAAGGCTGCCTGCAGGCAGACATGATGCTGGAGGTAAAAGTACTTACATCTTCACTCAAAGGCAACAGGAAGTTGACTGACTGTCACACTGAGTGAAGTTTGATTAAAAAGACCTCAAAGTCCACCCCTACCATGAAATACTTCTGACAGAAGATGTGGCCCAGTTGAAAGGTATGCCCTCCAGACTCAAGCTCTGGATTAAGGTGTGTGTCATCAGCCTCCTCCAACAAGGCCACATCTCCTAATAGTGCCACTCCCTATGAGTTTATGGGGGGGGGGTCAAATACATTCAAACTACTACAGTGAGCATACTGTGGTCACATTGTAGTGGGGGTACGAATTGCTATTTAACAGTAGACAGCAATTACCTTAAGAAAATAGAAATTTAAAAAAAGTATGATGACATGTTATGTGGGAATCTTAGGCTGATATATAGGCACCACTCAGAAATTTTTGATAGAATTGCCCTCCTTAACGAAGAAAATGGACAAATGAGTTCATAGAGAACAATACTAAGTAACCATACTATATAAGGAAAATCCTAACTGTGCTGGAGACTACTCAGATAGAGTGCTTGTTGTGAAAGCATAAGGATTTGAGTTTGGATCTTCATCGTCAACTTTCAAAGCTAGGCATGATGGCACATCTGTAAGTCCACAGGGAAGTAGAGTCAAGAGGATGCCTAGGGTTTGCTAGCAAGGTGGCCTACACTAATCTATAAGCTCCAGAATTTGTGTGAGACCCTGTCTGTGAATAAGGTAGAGAAAAATAGAGGAAGGCTTCATAAGTTAACCTATGGTTTCATTATATGCACACACGTTCAAAGGCAACTATGCACATGCGCACACGTGCACAATACACACACAGAAACAAAGTTGCACAAGTTTATCTTTGAATGTGGATGGAAAATATCAGATATGTTGAAGTCTTCTGGACCCATTTCATGTGAGAAAGACTCTTAAGTTTGTGACTGGTTCGTCTCAGCTGTAGCTGGAGGAAGTCCATGCCACACACCTGGGGCTTTCTTTAGGCAACAGGAGACATCTGCCCTTCCCTTTTGTTTTTGTGGTTTAAGGACATTTCTGCAGGACTCTTTCCTGGAATGAGAAAGCAGTATTAATGATGTGGAAGCAATAGCAACACAAGCAAGAGGATACTCAGCAAGAAAGAATCAATCATTTGTCAAAGCTTTCAGAAAGCCAAATGGTGACCAACTATTGCATTCTTCCAAAGCACAGCATGGTGGGAGCCAATGAGTGGGAAAAGAAAACCCAATACTTACCTCCATTCAGCCTCCAGTCAAATTTAGCAGCAAATACAGGGCATTCCACAATCCAGGGAGCTATTATTTTATCTTCACAGATGTCTACCCCTTTAAGAAACTTTGGGGTTTTTTTCTTTTCTTTTTTTTTGGGGGGGGGGAGGTTGCTTTTTTTTGTGTGTTTCTTGTTTTGTTTTGTTTTTATTTTTTTCTTAAAAAATAACAGTGTTTCTCTTCTGAAATAATTAAAGGGAAAGGAAGTCTTAGGAGAAACCGAATGACATTCAATATTCCCTAATACCCTTTTGTTGCTTTAGGTGATTGGTATGCTTAATTAAGGAGGTTCGTGGGTCTATCATCTGTCTACCAGGGCTTGACCTGAAGGCGGGAAGGAGCCGGGTGTAACCTGACCGAGTCCAGGTGTGTGCCTGCAGGTCAGAGATTGAGAAGAAAGACATGTGGCCTCTTGTAAGCTTTTCCCCAGTCCGTCCAGTCCTTTGACTCTTAGTTGTTTCTCAGATGGCCACATTCTGCCTTGTGTAGGGACGTTAGCCGGCTTGCCTCTCGATTAAGATTTTTAAGTTGGGAAAGGAAGTGTGCAAGGTTAAGGCTTGCTTAAGGCCATGGAGGCCAAGAGGGCAAAGGAGAGAATCCCATTCAGCTGCTCGGGCACAAGACAGGGTCAGGTGTCAAGGGACTCTCACAAACACCAGCAGTGACTGGAATACTTTATAGCGACTAAAACATCGTCTTCCTTTACAATATTGCCTTACTTTCTGACACCCTCCCTTGTTTCTTAGCTTCTTCCCGTCCTCTACTTCTTCACAGGGAAAACAAATGTAATTTTATAATTTATCTCAGTTCCTGGGTATTGAGCACAGGCTGTAGAAATACAATTGTAAGGGATTTCTGTCCATGTTTGTTTCCGATCTCATAGAGAGGTTGGCAGACAGAAAAACGGGATAGAGAGGGAGATGTGGAACCTCTCTAATCATAGAGCATTGGTTGCAATAATAGTGTCTGCCCCTCAAACAACAGTATCTTAATTATCCATGAGTAATATAAATATTTTCAGGACACACAAAGAAAAAGAAAGCACACACACACACACACACACACACACACACACAGAGAGAGAGAGAGAGAGAGAGAGAGAGAAAGAAAGAGAAAGAGAGAGACTCTGACATTTGTAGAGAATTTGTCATCTTTAACCAAATTATCTGTATTATAAATAAATAATTTACACACATCATTTCTTTTTCAACCTGTGATTCTGCTTGTGAGTCGGGTTTATATGGCAGCTATTGAAGACTGTTTTGTATTGGGCTTATGGTGGTGAGCTGGGAACAGGACCTGGGACTCTTTGGAGTCCGTCTGCTTTGGTGCATTTTACTTCTTCACTAGCCCTCTAGTTCTAAAGACTGTCTTTATCATAAATATTGACAGTAAACTCTCCAATCCTGCTCCCTGATCCATGTGTACGTGTTGGCTTATTCGGTCTTTTGATAAATAACCAGACCAGCTCAAGAACAACAGATATAATTTAATAATTGAAAAAGGAGGGAACTCACGGTACAACAGTGGGAGGTCCGAAGTCCAAAATGGTCCAGCAAGCACCGCGTAGAGAGAGCACGTTTTGAGGCTACCTACCCCAGTTTTTCTACCTGGGCTCCAGGTGGCCACACCCTAACCAGATGTGATTGGTTGAGCTTCCCCATCATCCATGGACTACAGTGATTCATTTCCTTTTACACCCTTACTACAGAGCAGTCTCCGTGCTGTTGAAGTAGGCACACCTACTTGGCGAAACCCCTCTTGATCAAGAGGCCGTTACATGAAGATGTGAAGGTGAAACACAAGTTACAGTGGAGACCCCAAGATGCTGGAGATGCCAGAGGCATAAAGACCTGCCAAGGAGAGCTGCATACAGCGAGCAGAACCAGGCCATTAGAGAAATGGATATATTACAAGCAGAAAATGAGAGGGGTAGAGCCACAAAATCCCTTTGACATGACGCCAGACAGAGAGTTACAGGATTTGGTAACTGTCCTACTAAGCTCTCCTCTTGCTTGGGGCTACTATTTCCTCACCATGCCCCCATTCCTCCCTTTTAGAGTTACAATGTATATTCTGTGCCATCGTATGCTGGAACTGTGTCATTTATTTTATAGGACTTACAATTAAGAGATTGTCTTGATTACCTCATTCAGGATGGTTTTTTTTTTCTAGCTCCATCCATTTGCCTGCAAATTTCCTGATGTCTTTGTTTTTAACAGGTGAGTAATAAATCATTCTATTTACATTTTCTTTATCCATTCCTCAGTGGAGGGGCATCTAGGTTGTTTCCAGGTTCGGGGTATCACAAATAGAGCTGCTAGGGACACTGTTGACTTCCTTCACACCTGTTTCTGGACTGCTTCCCCATTGGTTTCATAACCCCCCAGTCTCCTAAAGAGTTTATGCATTTACAATAAGGGGGGAGGGGAATCTCCCGATCTCTAATGGCCTAAGCTTTGGAGACTTAGGTCTATTTTGGTTCCTTGGTGACATGTATTGGGAATTTGGGGATTCCAGATGGTTATGCCTGTAACCCTGAACCAGAGTTAAGCTTTAATTTGAGAAGATTTTGCATATTGTTTTGATCATTTGACAGTTATCACACTTTTTAAAAAATTTATTCTTCTCTCATATACTCCATTCCAACCAGCGTTTCTCCTCTATCCTTTCTTCCAAGTCTCCCGCACCACCTGACCTTGCCCCCAGACACACTCCTGTTCTGCTCTGCTCTTTTGCCTGGTTTCAGGGACCCCTTTTGGGCTGCCTCGTCCACGCTTAATATGAGGGAGGTGCTTTGTCTTATTGCAACTTGATATGCCATATTTGATTGCTATCCCCGGGAGATCTGCCCTTTTATGAAGCTACCACATTTGTTAAGAAAAATAAGTTCTGAAGGGCTCCGTAGGAATAAAGAGAATACTAGATCCCAGTGGTTACAAAGCTCAACTTTATTAACCTTCAGTCACAAAGCAATTTAGTTTCCTTTAAGCGAAAGATGTTTCTGCTTCCGTATTTCCTGGAAAGAATTAGTTAATTAAGGGATGATTAATAATTAAGAAAAATTATTTTCAACAGTTTCATTCCGAACACCACACAAACACATCTTTCCACCCTCTTTTTTCATTTCCTGCGTTTCTTAATAGTAATTTCTCTGAGTTTATCTTCCATAAGATGTTTAAAGGACCTTGACCTTGCACTGAGAAAGGAATGTAGAAGATGTCCGCAACTGCCTGCAGCAGCCACCAGACACTCTAGGTCAATAAATTACAAACAGACGTTGGGGTTGGAGTGCCAGGGAAGACACCTGGGAACCTCTTATTATTATTCTTTCCGTTTGTTTTTGTTTTTCCAGACAGGGTTTCTCTCGGAAGCCCTGGCTTTCCTAGAACTTGCTCCTTAGACCACACTGGCCTTGAACTCAGGGATCCGACTGTCTCTGCCTCCCAAGGCTGAGATTAAAGGCATGCACTGCTACCACATGGCTAGTAGTGCAGGACTTTGGGCTGGGCTTTCTTTACTTCCCTCTCTATCTGGTTCTGCTCTCCCTTACTCAACAGACATTCTCTCCCCTCCTTCTCCTCTCTCTTCCTCTCTCCTAACTTCCTTTTCTGTTTCTCTTTCTTTTCTTTCTTCTTTCTCTCTCCTTCCCTCCACAGTGCTTTGAGAACATATGAATAAGGCATTTCCAGAGGAAACTGTTGGACTTGCTTTGGATGAATAGTCAGCTACTATAGTCACACTTGAATGTTGTTTATCTTTCTCATATTTCGTTTGCTTTCTCTTTCTTCTCTTCCCCTCCTCTCTTTTCTCCTTCTTGCTTTGTATATCTTTTCTGCTCTACCCCCTCTTGGTCTTTTTTGTATTACTTCTCCTCATCTTTTATTTCCCTCACTGTGAATTTTTTTTTAACGTATCTGGACCTCACCAAAACTGTCCATCATTTTGATAAGCAATGTCAGTTCCCAGCCCAACACAGAATCATGAAATGTACCAGGAATCATGACAGTTGATGGAGAAAAACCCAAAACTTGTTGAACAAATAAGTATAGACACACTACCCTTAGCTGTTCATGCCACAAGCCATTTCCACAGCAGAGTCTCAGGAAGCGCTGGGAAAAGTGTTCTTAGGACCCAGTGCTTCTTAGAAGAGATAAAGTTCACTTTTGGTAAACACTGAGTCTTAGACCTGAAAAAAAGTCCCTCAAAAGTTTATAGTGTCATAGTTTGGCTCCTTGCTCGCCTATGGGCACTTCTATGATGATGATGATGCATGAAAGATTCTAGAGGTATGGTTCAGCAATTCTAAAGTCAGACATGGTTGAGATAAATGTCAATCCCAGCCAAATCTTGGCCAAAACACCTCTTTATTCATAACAGTTTTGACTGTCTGGATGTCCTACGCCGTGCCCTTTGGCATTTATCTTCATAGGTGTAGAGTCTGATCAGCTTGACCCGATCACTTAGAAGTAAGTGTTAGGATTTGGGCTTTGAATTTTGTTCTATAGCTTAGTGGAAAGGAAAACCATGTTTATGCTTCTCAGCCTGATAATGGCAGACTCAGGAGAGAGCTATGGGGAGTAAACAGAATTCAATCGTGATGAGGAAAGAAAAAAAAAGGCTGCCTAAAACAAATATGCTCTACTGGTAAATTAGCCACATCAACGGAGAAAAGTTTCCATTTATTTAAGATCTAAAAATAAAGTATAACCGAATGAAGAGATGAACTCATGGGGGAAAATAGGTTTAGACAGAAAATTGATGGGAGGCCTGACTGCTGCTACAAGACCTTGGCATTCATTATTCTTCCTGCAAAGAGTTTGCAGTCCTGAGATTAGCATTTTTTATTTCCATATGCTTGAGCATTTTTGAGTGCTATTAAGTATGCCCATAGAAAACGCAGGTTACATGGACTATTTAGATTACACTGGCTAGGCCATATTTTTGAAACCTCTCTTCGATTTCTTTCTTTTTTTTTTTTGCAAGCTAAAATTCTGCAGGTGGTTGAGTGATGGATGCAAACATCACAATGTGAATATGAGCCAATTAACCAACAACCACATTTTATGAGGTTGCGGCCACCTAATTGTTTTGTGTCTGCAGCTAATTATTTCGGGGAGATATTTCTGCATATGGAGAAGGAGTCTGTTATTATAATTGAGCGTATACAAAACAGAAATTCGGCTGTAAGTACATCAAGGGCACAGATCACATCTTCTCTGTGTTTTATAAACTTCCTAAATCACTCAGGGCCCATGGATTCTAAATGAATAGGAACCACTAATGGCGATGCGATTCTAAAGTTTGGGAAAGAAGTCAAAAGGCTGAATAGTGAATAATAAACACGATGCAGAATCTTGACAAAATCCTAGCTGCTGTTGCTCTTAGCTCGTTGATGGCTGTGCTTATAGGTTTGAGGTGTTTCCGAGATAGAGATATGTGCTCTCGTAAGTTTAATAAAGTTTAAAATTGATGGCCTTAATAACTTGTATGACCTACCCAAAGATTTGGGATGCTGCCAGGTTTAACCCCAAGGCACGCAATGTCTAACCCAGCACCTCCTATACTAGTCCCTGAACTTACCCAATTTCTACTTTAAGGTAAAAATTTAGAGGCAGCAGATGTCAAGAGAAAACTTGCCTATTATAATGACCTACACATTGCTGGGCCTAAGGGAGCTCTGACAAATTAATTTCATGGCAGGGGCTAAACTTGCTCTTATAAATTGCGCTGTCCAGACAAAGCAGTAGGCAAGTATGCAGTTTTATGCAGATAGATTTTATTTTTGTTATTATTGCAGCTGCTCATTGATATTTTAATGCAAGTTTTTATTGAGTTATGCCCCAAGGCTCTTTAAATTGAGGGTTCAATTATTTCTAAAATCTAATAATTAAGTAAATTAATGAGCCTGGTCAGAAATCTGGCAACCTGATTGTAAGGATTACACAAGAAATATGAAATGAGCTAATTTCTCCCATTTTTTTTTTACTGGAAGATCTTTTAAAATATCCCAGACTACATGAGAAAAGTTCAACACTGAGAGCTCCGGTCAAATGCATGACAACGAGATAGCTGAGCCACCATGCGAGTGGCGGGGCAAACCTTGGGACCCAAGTTATCCCCGCACCTAAACAACTTTGAGTTTCACGAAGCCTAGTTTTAAAAATGAAGATGGCTGTGATTTTGTAATAGTGGATTAACAATGGTGAGTGAGTCACGACATAGCCAGAAGAATATGACTGTCCTAGACCCTTGAAGGACCCCACAATAAGGTCAAAGTTAAAGAAACTCGGAATGTTGACTTGATGAAAAAGAAATAGAGATTATGTTAAGTTTCTCAAAATTCATAGCAAGAGAACTACAGCGAGGTTCTGACTTAACAGGGACACTTTCTGGTTTATCCTCCATGTGAGGCAGGGAAGTTGATATTCTGGTAATAAACCATTCTTCAAATTTTGGAGTGGTTTCTTGGGCTGGCATGAGAATCTCCCAAGAAGCTGGGATTAGACACAGGTTCTAGTCTGCAACATGGTCACAATAGAAAACTTGGATGGCTAATGTTTACAATTTACAGTATGTTCAGCCTCCATAGATTATCTTCATAAGCTCTGATGAAGATAGGATTCCATTTTCAGTTGAAAACTTCTGTGTTCTTTTTAATTATTATTTTTATTTTATGTGCATTGGTGTTTTGCCTGTATGTCTGTCTATGTGAGGGTGTCACATTTTGATGTTACAGACAGTTGTTAGCTACTGAGTGGGTGCTGGGAATTGAACTCAGGTCCTCTGGAAGAGCAGTCAGTTCTCTTAACTACTGAGCCATCTCCCAAGCTCTGAGCTTCTGTGTTCAATACCGACAAGTCTTCCTTTTTGTTTATTGGTGGCAGTACCTCGGTATTGAGGGCCTAGTTTTCAAAGTTCAGTATGAAAAAAACTGATTATTTCTGCTGGGTATGGATTCAATAGCATTTTTATTTAAACCCAGCTTAACAAGTGGTCTTCTAACTCAGGTTATAGATTCTGATTTGATGTTTGATAACTTGTAGACCCGATTTGACAATCAGCTTTCTGTTTCTGTGACCAATAGATATGATTATCATTTTCTAAAGATGAAGGGATTTTTCTGCCCACAGATGTCTAATATGCAATCCCATTGCCTTGTTTCTGTGGACCAGAGGCAAGAAAGGCCATCAGAGTATGAGTGCCTGGTGGGGCCAAAACTGTTGCCTTAGGATCTGGATAGGAGGAAAATACAGGAGGAGACTGGAGTCCCACATTCTCCCTCAAGGGCCTGTTCATGACCTAAAACCACATACTTGACCTAAACGCTTCAAATTTCCATCATCCCTCAATACTATAACTCTGCAGAAAACACCCGTAACAATTGGCCTTCTACAGACATTTAAAATCTAGGCTCTAGCAATCTCTTCACGCTGGCCTAACGACTTGGTTTTCAATAGAGAGTTCACTTCATGTTCTCCCTCGCTACTCCTATTCATTTCCTGGGTGGCTTTTCAGAATGTCTATCTTGCCTGATACATAGCTAGGTAACGAACAACTGTTGGGTAATACTTGATGCTTTTGAGCAGTACTGAACATAGTAGGCAACAAACTCTGGGCTTATAGGATCATAACATATTCTTCTACCTTTATCCTTTTCATTGCTAATCACATTTTCTTGTAGCATCAGCATCACAAAGTACGTGGGCATACAGATTCAAAATCCTGACACTACTACTCTGTTTATCCAGCTAGTAAGAGAAGGCCTGGGATACGGATGCTGACCATAAGTCTTAATAAACTCTTAAGAAGATGTGGTGTGGGAGAATTGTCTGTATTCTGTCAATCATATTTTAATAAAACGCTGATTGACCAGGCAAGCAGTATAGATGGGAAAGCCAGACAGGAAGTAGAGGTGGAGCAAAGAGACTGGGAGTATTCTGGCAAGCAGGAAGCTCCCTCCGCAGTTCTGCCCAGACCACTGGAGAGGAAAGATGTAAGCTGCCCTGCTGGAAAAGGTTCGGAGCCATGTGACTAACATAGATAAGGATAATGGGGTAACATAAGTTATAAGAGCTAATAAGTAGCCTGACCTAATGGGCCAGTCAGTTTTATAACTTATAGAGATCTCTGTGTGATTGATTTTCTCTGGGACTTGCCAGCTGTGGGGTACTGTGATAGGGGAGTTTAGCCAATTATATTTTGTTTTCAGGGCGTGCCGCTCTCAGGCAAAAGCCTGCCTATAAACCTTGCAAACGCGCTCTGCTAGCTCTCTTTTCGCCTGGCTCCTGTGTCCGGACGGATCGGTTGGATTCTGGTGTAAGCTGTTGTAAGTCTTACTTCTGTTTATTAAAGATATATATTTTGTATCAAGATAGTCTGGGGACTTTTCTTTACCAATCGCCCTGCAGCTTCAGTACTGGGCGGGAACAGATACCCCAACAAGCCAGCCCTCATGCTACAATGATGGAATTACATTTTCAGTTGAAAGCCTCCTTGTCCTTTTTCACTATTGTTTTTATTTTATGTGCATTGGTGTTTTGCCTGTATGTATATCTATGTGTTATCTTCATGTTGTTTTCACTATGGCCCCATTTCTTACTACTTCACATTTAAGATTATGAACAAGTTTTATAAAGACAATGAAAAGTACAATAGGACTTTTATAGAACACGATCTGGTGAAGGTCAGATGTGTTCATTGTTCATGTAAGACAAATTACTAGTCTTGCAGCTCCGTGGCATTGTAAACTTTCAAAGATTTTATGGTCCTTACTTATTTATCAGACAACAAAGAATATTTGGTCCTGAATATTCCCAGTGGATGCATCTAATGCAATGCAGCACTGTATCAGAAGGAACGCAAACAACAAAGCAGAATGAAGGTAACGAAGAAATCTTCTTGTACATGGGAGACACTGGAAACGAGAGTCTCGCTTGTCGCTTTGTTCTGTAGCACTCCAATCCCAGCAGTCTCTGTTTAGAGCTCCCCTCTCACGTTTCTGCGTGGTCTTTGGTGTCTCTAGTGGACAGTCTAAGGTGGATGGACTGGTGTGAATACCCTGTGGGTGTTTTAGCTATAAAATCTGTGGGTGTTTTAGATTGAGCCGTTAGCTAGGACCCTCCCAGATTAATATCGCGGTCTAGTAAAAGTATGATGTCAATCAAAAGAGAGAGTGTGATGAAGCCAAAAATTCATGCCATTCCATTTTTGATGATATTGTCAGTTTCTAGAATGACTATACACACACACACACACACACACACACACAGGCAGACACACACACACACACACAGGCAGACACACACACACACACACATAACTTGTGAACCTGTACCTCCAATTCTGAAGTTTCACTCAACAGAAACCCACCGACATGTTTTCTGAAGTCCCTGATCCTTCCAGCATTGCTTGTAGTAGCCCCTATATAGAGCAATCTGGATGACTATCGACAATGGAGCAGGGATAGAGGATATGTTTATTCAGCATTTCAAAACAAGAAGAAAACCGCACTGCTATGTGTCTATGCGCAAGAGCATGGAAAGCTCTCCAGACATAACACTGAAAGAAAGAGCTACAGATCCAAACAAAGTACATTCCATAAACTCATTCATAACATTGTGGAGTTTAGTAGCTCATAGAACTATCAAATAGCGGTTATTTTTGAGGAGTTACTGTGTAGGAAAAACGGCAAGGGAGGGTCCCAGTCTTTACCATGTTCTATATTTGTAATTGTCAAAATTTAGCATACATTGGCTCTACTTTGAAATCTTACTGGAAAGTGTATCTTAATTTACTAGATTGGGTGGTTCCTAAGAGTCTGTATTTCTAACAATTACCCTTGCCATGACCGGACTGCTGGGTGCAAGATTGATATCTTCTTCTGAATATTACACAGGTTTATTTGTAGAATTCCACTGTGACTAAGTACCTAGGATTTACATACTTCTTTTATTTATGCTATACATCAACATATTTGCTGGAGTGGTTCTTTGAGGGGTTAGATGGGTGGGAGATAGGCAAACGTGAATGTGGCCACGATATCTTGTACATACACATTTAAGAAAATTTCCAAGGCTATTTTCAAACTGTGTATATGAGACTACTCTTTCTCAGAGGAGACACTTGAAGTGGAAATTTTAGTTGTAGTTTTAAAAAGATTTATTGTCATAATTTGTAAGTGATGGGTAAGTGTGCATGTCAGTGTACGTATGAACAGGCAAATACAGATGCCTTCAGAGGACAAACGTATAAGAGCCCTTCGAGCTAGAGTTACAGGGAGTTGTGAACTTCTCAAAGTGGCTGCTGTGACCCAAACCCAGGTCGTCTGTGACTTAAGGTTACAGATAATTGCTGAGTATCTCTCGAGATCCAGTAACTGTTCTAAAGGAAAAGTCGCACTATGTACTCCCACCTAGTCAGGAGCTCACTAAGTAGATGAGACAAGCTTCAGACTCCCAGAGATTCTCGTGCCTCTGCTTCCTTAAAGGAATGGATCACCACACCCAGCTGAGGTGTATTCTTGTGACAGATGCAAGTTGGAAACTGGATGAGCTTTTCATCAAAAACAATGAAAACTAGCTTTGAAAACCCCAAGTCAGTAATATGTGTATTTGAGTTACACACAGAGTCTCATGAAGGAGAAAATCCGAACAACACCAGCAACACCACCAATGAAAACGCCTCAAAGACCATGTTTGCAAATGAACCAGCTTACACAGTACTAAGTGACATTGATTCTCCATGTATTACGACTGAAATCAAGGCTCTAACATATTATCAGTCTTTTTGCCAAGGAAAAGTTACTCAACGACCTACTTTATGGAGAGTCTGATTAACATAATATCATTATTGTACACCAGAAGTGGAGACATCGTTTTTCAAAAAAACATGGGTCCATTTCTAAGATATGCTGAGATTGGTGCAGAGTGAGGAGTCAAACAAGTGGAAGCCACCAGGTTTCCTTCTTACTCTCCAACAATCCTTGTGTCTCCCCCTGTCACTTCGCTATTTCAGTAGTTTTTACAAACTCACTCCCTTCGCTGGGATGAATTCCATAAGAAAGAGCCTGCTTTTGGTGGCAAGTTAGAAATAGAACCGGGCCACGATTTACACATGGATTGATACGGCCAGCATGATTTACTCTGGGATGACATAATACTTGCCAGTGGAATTCTGGGATGAGTTTTGAAAAATATCAATAAATGAACATTGTCTTTACTAGAAGTGATGATGGTTCTTAGTTAGTTGTCTTTTTATTCTGCAGAGAAGCTTCAATCTGATATAGACCTGCATTGCTGATTGATAGAATGCTTTGTTTCTACTGACTTTCTAGAGAGGTGTGAGCAGGATGTATCAGGAGAGCCCTGCTGTTGAGTTTTGTAAATCTCTTGGGGGTAGTGATGGAAGTTAGTGCTCGGCCTATGCTGTTAGATATCCCAGCAGTTATTAATTTGTAATAATGGCCAACTGCCTGTTTCCCACCCCTAAGGAAACATGGAAAAGTGTTTGGGATCCATCTGGGTAGAAGCACAGCCTAGGCATGAGATCATTATCACCCGTGACACATCGAGGTCATGTTTCTTCCACGTTTTCTAAGTTCCATTGAACCAGGGATTGTTAATGAAGGATTTCCATTGGATAATTTTGTTTGTTCTGTTTCATGTTTCAAGATGTCTGTCTGGATTGTATTAGCATTGCAACAATTTCCCCAAGAGGATTTTGTTTCTTAACTTAATTGGAAAGGGGCACGGGGAGAGTGGCTGTCTTTGTGGGAAACAAGACTTCTCTTAACTCCACTATTGTAAAAGTGTGTGCAAGAAGTTGCAGAAGCTGGGGTTGTTATTGTTGTTTGTTTGGTTGGTTTCTTGGTTGGTAGGATTTTTGTTGTTGTTTTACCTGTCTGTTTGTTTTTTATAGTTTACTTTATTTTATGATCTTTAAATTGTGGTCTGTAATAATTGTCACAAACATATTTGTTAGCCAGACACCAAAATCAGCAGCCGTTTATTATTCAGAATTACTGTCAGAAACGAGAACTAGGAAATGACATATTGGAAGCAATCAAAATCTGGGAAGAAAGGCAAATTCAATTTTTACAAGATAGTTTCCTTTTCGCCTTTATCATCGCCACCTCATTTAGCTCTTTAGAGCTCTCATGCTAGCATCATTCTGTTATCCTTTTTCTCCACGATAATGCTTTCAAAGCATGCCGCCTCCAAAGCTGCATGGTGCTAGTTCATCAAATTCACAGAGAAGCGGCATTAATAAATACAGCAAGTTGCTTCTTTCCTTTGGATTTCAGTGCACTTTTTGACAGCCGGTGCTGTCCCTCTTCCTTTGTAAGCTGATGTGTGTGGAGGCATGAGGGATGACTTGTCAAATTTATTGGCGCCTCTTTATTCTGCATTTCACATCAGTGAACTCACCATTGCAGTGTAGGAAATCCCAACTCATTGTCAGCGCTGTTATATGTCGATTTCCCTATGTATATTTGGATGGATCCTAGAGTGGGATCACCAGACTGGGGTATATAAAAACATCATGACATCTCTGGGAGGTGACTGTTCAAAGCTTTGTCCAATAGTGGGAAAGGCAAAGGGACATGATCATGAAGAAGCTGTTCTTTTCCACTGTCAAGAAAAAGATATACTACTCTGGTCAGCTTCCTTTCTCTATTTACATTGTCCAGGGTCCCAGCTAGGGAATAGAACCACCCACAGTGGTTTGGCCTTCCCACCCACTCAACACAATGAAAGTAATTCTTAGAGGTATATATGCCCAGGGGCCCACCAACTAGGCCTTTCCAGGTTGTTTTAAATTGACAACACTAATGATCAAGACTGGTTATAAGACAAATTAGCTGTTGTCCAACTTCAAGTGAGAAAAAAATAGGTCTCATGGTTCCAGGAACTAAATTATATAGGGACACCAGAGTCCGTAGTGAATTTCCCTTTTTACCACATAGAAATCAAACCTATGCTCTCTATAAAACTAGAGGAATATCACAACATAAATGAAGAATTTTAGTAAGAATGAGCATTTCCAATTTGTCTTTTAAAAACATCTAGTGACAGTCTATTGGTTATTTCTGAGTACAACTACTGCAGTCTACAAACAACATGGGGCGGAAGCCCGAGGACCACTGACCCCAGCCTTCTCCTCCTGTAGAAGAATGTGAGGAGCGGAACAGCTGGAGCACAGCAGCTCTCCTTCCTGACACCTTCTTCTTTTCAGTATTCTTAGAAGGCCTTGAAAATTCAGGAAAAAAATGTCTAACTACCCAGGACAATAGAAAGTAACTGCAGGAGTCTGTCACCACGCACAAAGTTCACAGTGTCATTGGTGGCTTTCCAGAGGGTTAAATAGGATGTGAGACAGAGAAAATGTCTTCTGAGAGAGGGTTGTTGTTACAACTACAGAGGCTCTAGGGTTTCCAAGTAAAGAGTGGAAAAATCAATAGAAGAAAAACTGTCATTTATTGTAGTCCACAAGTGGCTAAAACTTCTCCCCGAGTGGAAGTGGGGAAGCTGGTTGACAGCTCAGACAAGTTTTGTCAATGAGATCACAGGACTTTTCCTTGTACAAAGTAGCTTTGGCCCATAGGTGTGGGGAACACATGTACCTGGCATTCACTTCCCCAGCTCTGTATTCTCTGGAAGGTGCTTGGCTTTCCAGAGTGCTGCTTGTGACCAGGCATTGAGAGTCTGTTGGGCTCTGTTTTGTATATGTGTTTGCATGCTTTGCCTTGAACAGCACAGATCTGGAAGAGTAAGTAAGAGAACATCTGTACTGCACAGTCCTTTAGAGTTTTTCAGCTTCTCCATGTTGAAAAACTTAGAGAATACAGCCAGTTACTTTTTCTATTTGGGTATGCTGGAGAAAAATGTAAGGTTCTAGATTTAACAACCTAGAAAGTTTAGAAACATTCCTAAGTAATAAAACTTCTCCAACATTATTTAGTTCCACTTTATTTTTTTAAAAAAATTATACTTAGAAAGGGATTCTGATGTAGGATTCCCCTCTGTTTGCTGTGAATATGTCTTATTACCATTGGTTAATAAAGACGCTGATTTGAACCTATGGCAGAACAGAATAGTACCAGGCAGGAAATCTGAACAGAGATGTATAGAAAGAATAGGGAAAATCAGAGAGACACCATGTAACTGATACAAGCCACCAGCCATAATGTTACTGGTAGTAAGGCCACAACTTTGTGGTGATCCATAGATTAGTAGAAATGGGTTAATTTCTAAGATGTAAGAGTTAGTTAATAAGAAGCCTAAGCTATTGGTCAAGCAGTGTTTTAATTAAAATAGTTTCTGTGTAAATATTTTGTGTCTGGGTGATTGGAAATGAGGAATCTGTATCTACAGGTCTCCTGTCCTGAACCCCAAATATACCAGGTACAACATGATAAAAATGTCATTTAAATACCATTATACAGCATCACTTTTTAAAAGTGTGTTATATTTAATTGATTATGCATAGAAGTATTTCTTACTGATGATATGGGATTCCCCTCTTGTAACATGAAGAGGTCGGGCCTGCTTGTTTGTGGGTTTTTCTGTCCTCCCACCAGGTCCCCACAAATATTTAGTCCCAGAGAAAATCACCCACACAGGACTCTGTAAGTTATAATGCTGATTGGCCCATTAGGTCAGGCTTCCCACTGGCTAACTCTCATATCTTGACTAACCCATTTTTCTGATCTATTTTAGCCATGTAGCTCAGTACCCTTTTCAGTGGGGCAGCTCACATCCTGCCTGCTGCTTCGGTGATCTGGGCAGGAGTGGGAGGAATCAACTTCCTCCTCCCCAGAATTCTCCTGCTCTCCTTGCATCATTTCCACTTCCTGTCTAGTTTTCCCACCTACACCTCTTGCCTGGCCAATCAGCGTTTTATTTAAAACATGATTGACAGAATACAGACAATTCTCCTGCACCACCCTCTGTATGCTGTGAACATGTTATATTACCATTGGTTAATAAAGAATCTGCCTTGACCTATGGCAGGGCAGAATAGAGCTGGGCCTCAAAACTAAATTGAATAAAGGGAGAAAAAGGGTGGAGTCAGGCAGATGCCATGTTGCTACCAAAGAAGAAAAACATTGGAACCTTACCAGTAGGTCACAGCTTTGTGGTGATACATAGATTAATAGAAATGTGTTAATTTAAGATGTAAGAGCTTGCTAGAAATAAGCCTAAGCTATTGGTCAAACTGTGTTGTAATTAATATAGTTTCTGTGTGATTATTTAGGTCTGAGCAGCCAGAAAATGAAAGCAATTTCCATTACATACTGAAGCAGCCAAACACATTGCCTTTTCCAAATTTTATTTCTGTGTGTAGTATGTAAACACTGTTACCAACCCCCCAAAGCACATGTCTTACATGTTTTCTACATTCTTCCAGTGAGTGTATACATAGGCATAAAATACATATAGCAAAATTCCTAACATGCATGAGAGGGGTTAACAAACTCCTGATCCCCCCCCCAACACCCACTGTTTCATTAGTGTTAAAGGTTTCAAGATAAGCTTTTCTGTGTTTTTTCTCCTTGAACACTGAATTTTAACCTCATTAGGAAAGACAAGATAAGACACCACAAACTTACTATCTCTCAATTATAGCTACAACAAGAAGATCCATGACTAGCTTCCCATGCTTGGGTATCTCTTCCTACTTCAGAAGACACCTACCTGAAGGAGTCTCACAGCTAATGGGTTGTAGAAGGCTTATGTTATCAGTGTCTTTCAACTTCAGTAGCCTACATCTACTCTCCAGTGGGAGATCTTGCAGGCCAGAAAAGTTCACATTATTCCAGTTGGCTTCACCTTCTCTTTTAGCACTTGAAAGTATCTTTACTGTTCCTGTATTGTCTCTGATCTCCAGCAGTTTTTAGGATTAAGAATAACCTTTTGTTGCCTACCAGCTGGTTTGGTAAGTAAAGGAAACTGATACCAAGTTAGATGATCAAAATGATCCACATGGTGGAAGGAAAGAACTGACTCCTAGGAACTGTCTTCTGTTCTCCACTCATATGCAATAATAGCACATGTACACATATAAATTTATAAGCACATGCATGTAGACATACACTAATACATATAATTTTAAAAAAATGATTCTTGTAGACTAGACAGTCCTACACTGAGGTGTTTACAACCAGCTCTGTTCCCCCTTACACCTTATAAACATGCTATAAAAAGCTTGTTTTATAACATTAAGGGAAAAAAAATCATGAGAGCAGAGCTAACCTCTGTGGGCAGAATTCTGCCAAGTTAGTTCCAGAAATTTTTGTTAACTTGCTTCTGAAAGTCCACAGAAGTGAGAAGTCCATGGGATGTCACCTCACTGTACTTACATTAAAAAGAAAGAAATAAACAAAAAACATATGTCCACAGTATCAAGAGTAGACATGATAGAACCCTGTCATTTTCTGTGTCACAGAAAAGGCTAATGCATGATTCCCTTGCCCATCTTGCCACTTTTATCTTGCATTAAGCAAGCACTCTATACTGAGTTACAGTCAACTTAACTGTGCGTTCTTTCTCCTCACCTGAAATAAAATTTTTAGAGTCTTAAAACATTACCCTCTCCCGTGTTTTTAACAGGATCTATCCTTTTCAAGATACATAACTGTGGATTAATTTTTCCCACTTCTGTGCTCACTCTCAGATAACACTGAACTTGGGTAGGAAGACATCTATACCCCTAGAGTGCTGGTCTTTTCATTGATAGTTCTGGTTAAGTATCTGTTTCCAGAATATCTATGGTCCTTCACAGAGCTGTTTTTCTTTGCATTTCATAAAGTATCACATAGTAAGAATATTGTTCTGTTAGGAAGAAAATTAACATTATAAAATTTGTATGGAAATGGAGGAATTAAAATATATAACATGTGATACTAAGATAGGTTACACAAACTCAGAAGAGAAAAATGTACCTTGTTCTCTCTTATATTTAGTTCCTACCTATAATATGTATGTATTCACATGTAAACAGATGTGAGTATGGGCGAACTGAGACATTTAGAAAGGAATGAAAGAAGGGTAATACTAAGTGATAAGGAAGGATGGAATGCAGGCAAAAGGACATGAATCTCAGAAGAGGCTACAAAGCTAATTGTTTCTCTAGTTTCAACTATGTCATAGGTGTGTATGTATATGTATGTGTGTGGTGTGTGTGTGTGTGTGTGTGTGTGTGTGTGTGTGTGTGTGTGTGCTGGACAGGTGCAAAAATTTGTTGGTACTGAAAAGGTAAATCTCTAAGGAAAGCTCTGTAGCATCAGAATGGCCATTTTACCTGTATAGAAGTTCCTAGAGACATGTAGTTTCAGACTGGCTCCTGTTGGATTATTTCCTTAATCTAGCTGATTCTGTTTTTTTTTTTTTTTTGTGAGTCCATTACAACAAAGTGGTATTTTTTAAGCAGCATCTAAACAAACTCCAGATAAGCCACCTGTTTATAAAATCCATAAATTGTATGTTTATTTCACCATTATTTTTTTTTAATGAAAACTAAAACATATCTTATCAAGGTCAAAAAGTCAAAGCCAAGGGAAAAGTTGGGGGAGGAGTTGCAAACTCAAGAGTTTGTTAAAGTCAATGAGTCCTTTGAGGACTGAGATTTCTAGTGTTAAGAAATAAGAATAAAAGAGCAGAGGAGTTAAGGGCTTGCCAGTGTCCTTAGAAAAACTTAGACTTGGTGTTGGTTTATTTTTTGTTTTACTCCTTTCTCTTTGTTGGGCATACCTTCCATTTCCCAAATAATCACATGGAGACTTATTCTTAGTTATAAATGCCTGGTCTTGGCTTTGCGTTTTTCTAGCCAGCATTTCTTAACTTAAATTCTCCCATCGATGTTTTGTTTCTGGGCTTTTCTTTCTCTATTCTATATACTGTTCTTTACTTCTTACTCCGTGGCTAGCTGTGTTTCTGGGTGGCTGGACCCTGACATCCTCCTTTCCTTCTCCTTTTTACACTCTTCCCTGTTCTCTTTTTCTCCTCCTATTTATTCTCTCTGCCTACCAGCCCTTCCTATCCTTTTTCCTGCCTTGCTATTGGCCATTCAGTTTTTTATTAGACCAATCAGATGTTTTAGACAGGCAAAGTAACACAGCTTCACAGAGTTAAACAAATGCAGCATGAAAGAATACAACACATCTTTGTATCATTAAGCAAATTTTCCACAGCATGAAAGAATGTAACACATCTTTAATTAATTTTCCACAGCACAGAGAACCTTTAAATAAGTAGGTTCCTGTACTACTCTGCTCCCAGCCTGCTCCAACAAAAGGGAAAGAGGGCAGTGCTTCCCCAGAGATGCTCACTCAAGCTTAGACTTCTCTAGATTCAATAACTAGCTAATAACTTCATTTATTTATATTCATAGGGCATATGAGACAGCTCCTCAAGAGGACTAAAACATTCTCCCAGTTAGACAGCCATTATGAAGCTCATATATCTCAAGCTGTACAACACAAAGCATAATTTGCAGGCAAGATTAAATTCAGCACTCTATTCCTTACAGCAAATTTGATTGTAAATTTTTTTAGATGCTTTGAATAGATGCCGATGAGAAAAGAATTTTGCATTGCTAACAGCAATGGATTCTAGAAAGCTCTGTAGCAATGAAAAAGAATTTTACCTAGTGATTAACTTCATGATAGTCTAGATATATTTCAAAGAATTATCCCCATTTGTACATTTGTGGTTTTGGGGGAAAAAAATTCTGAAAGGCTGAAACAAATTTCAAGGCTACCACAATTTTATGTCCATCTTAAAATTTGAATATGATAAAAAAAATCCAAGTGGAATGAGAGGACTCGTAGATTTCCAAAGTAATAATCCCACTTTGAGTCTCTGCCTAGGAAAACTATGCTGACCCTTGTCCTGCATCTTTCTGAGGGTATAGGGGTGCCATATGAAACATCTCATTTATGAATTTTATTAATGATTAACTCTCACAGGGAAAAAATGTGCAACCTGTTAAGAATCCCTTTCCATAGGTCATCTTGTGTGTGTGTGTGTGTGTGTGTGTGTGTGTGTGTCTTCTGTCGTATGAGAGAGCTTGATTTTCATCTTGGCTGCCCAGCTAGCTTACACTCGAAATAACAACATGGAAATTGTATTAATTAAACATTGCCTGGCCCATTAGTTCTAGTCTTTTATTGGCTAACGCTCACATCTTGATTCAACCCATTTCTAATAATCTGTATCGCCACTTGACTGTGGCTTACAGGGATGAGTGTAATCAGCATCTGTCTTGGACAGGAGAAGCATGATGTCTACCACACTGTCCTTTTTCCTCCCAGCATTCTGTTCTGTCTACTCTGCCCACCTAAGGGCTGCCCTATCAAAAGATCAAGGCTGTTTTCTTTATTCAACCAATGAAAACAACACATAAAAAAAGACCCTCCTACACCAGTCTTCTGTCTGTCTGTCTGTCTTTCTGCCTATATTTGTGTTGGTCAGAGAGCTAGAAAGAGGAATGATTATGAGGGGAGAGGAATACATCTCAAGAGAAAGGGGAGGAAGAGGGAAAACTTGGATACATGTCACATGAAAGTCAAACACAGATTGTTTAGGAGGAATGTAGGATGCCATCCAGAATAGGAGACAGGGCATGGGTTAGGGAAGTTGGTGGACTGGAACAAAGTATAATAATTACATGTATTTAAATGACCCAATAAATGCTATTAGTTTATGTTAACCTAAACTTAATTTAGAAGAAAAATATTTCAAAATAAAAAAATAACATTTAAGATGATTTGATGTGAGTATTCAATGTGAAATATATCTACATCTTTCCTCTTTTACTGAGTTGATCTATAAAAATGACTGCCTTTATGTTTGCTTATTTCTTTTTCTTCCTCCAGACTTGAGTTAGCTAAGAACATAATATTTTTTGACTAATGAAAAGTATATTTCTAAATATGTGCATACACACATCTACCTATGTAAACCTAGGTTTGACATATAAAGGAAAATCTGCATCATTTGTCTTTCTGACTCTCACTTATTTAACTTCACATAAGGGTGTCTATTCACACCCGTTTTTCTGCAAATGCCATGGCTTTAGTTTTCTTTATGGCTGCATAAAATTCCACTGTGTACACTTATCACATTTTCTTTATCTATTTTTCTAGACAGCTAGGCTCTTACCATTGTTGGTTATTGGCAACTGGCAGTGATAAGCATGGATGTGCACATATCTGTGCTATGTCTTTAGAATAGTTTGGGCATAAACACAAGAGTAGTGTAATTGAGTCTTATGGTAGTTTTAGTTTTAGGGTTTTTGTTTTGTTTGTTGAGAATTCTTTTTTCTGATTTCATCAATGGTTGTTCAAGATCACTTACTCATGTAGGTGGTTTAATTCCAGGATGCAAGATTAGTTCAACATACAAATCCATATATATATATATATATATATGCATATATATATGTGTGTGTAAATATATATATATATGTAAATACATTGACTTAAGGACAGAAACCACAGGATCATCTCACTAGATATAGAGGGAGTCTGACAAAGATCAATATCCTTTCCTGATAAAAAGCCTCAAAGAAACTAGAAATAGAAAGAATATTCTTCAATATAACAAATTAGTAAGTGACAAATTTAAAGTCAACATTTTTAAAGCAAAGAAGAGAAACTATAAGCAATTCATTAATGATAGTGTGGTGGTTGGAAGGAAGATTGTCCCCCATGGGTTCATTCATGGGAGCAGCACTGTGACAGGTGTGGTTTTGCTGGAGTAGGGGAGGCAGTGTTGGAGGAGGTGTGTCACTGGGGGCTGACTTTGCGTTTTCTGATGTTCAAGCCAAGTCCAATGTGGCTCCCATTTTTTCCAGCTGCCTGAGGATTAAGATGTAGAATTCTCAGCTACCTTTCCACCATCATGCCTGCCTACAGTCTCCAAGCTTCTCATCATAGTGATAACACACTAAACCTCTGAACTGTAAGCCAAGCCTAATTAAATGTTTTCCTTTATAAGAATTTTCATGGTCATGGTGTTTCTTCACAGCCATAAAATGCCAACTAAAACAATCAGGAACTAGAAAAGGCTTCTCATTCTTCTTTCATTCAATGTAGTTCTTGAACTCTTAACTAGAGAAATAAAGAAAATAGATAGAAGGGATTTAAGCAGGAAAAGAAGAAATCAAATTATTCCTGTCTGCAGATAACATGGTCTTATTCTCAAAACAACTTAAAAACTCTGCTAACTGTAAAAGTGAAAGATTCAAACAGTAAAACTTCAAGACATTGAAAATAGAAATAGAAGAAGACTACAGAAGATTAATAAGGGGCCCTCCTCCCTGCTCTTGGTTAGGCACAATTAATGTTATTGAAAGTGATGTGCACATTCAACTCAATCATCAAATTCCAATAATATTCTACTCAGAACTAGAAAAACAATCTCCAAAGTCATCCTGAAGCATAAAAGACCCTAGAGAGCCAGGTGATGGACACTTATCAGAATGAGCAATACTCAAATTATTATTGAATCACAGAAAAAAAAATGGTACTTAGATAGAATCAGACCTACAAGCTAACAGAATAAAAAGTCACAGTGCTATAAATGCTTAATTGAACTTCTTTTGAAGGGCTATATATAAACCCACAATTGTGCTTCTTCATAATGTATTTTCATGCCTTAACTCACTTTAATTTGACTAAAGATGTTGAAAATTATTGCATGTAATTTTGAGGCATTTGTGCATCTTTGTTTTAAAGGTATCCAATCAGTTCATGTGGTCATTTATTAGATTGTTGTATTAGTTGGGGTTCTCTAGAGAAACTGAATCATAGAATGAATTTATATAAATTCATTCTATATATTTATATATAAAATGCATTTACTTCAAAATAGTTAACCAAAGCAGAATCACAACTGAAACCCTAACTGTTGCTCCGTCTCCAAGGCTGATGCCTCAGCAGATGGATGGTTCCATGGTGGTTGTTTTGGTAGAGAAGTCAACAATCTGGTAGCATACTACAAGGCTGAGTACTCTAGCAGTGCCTATTGGTACCAAGAACCTTAGTTCTTGGTGAGCCATTGGTCCTCTGTCAGTGATGAAAACCTGAAATACTGGTTCTTATAGAAGCAAAAGAATCATCATCAACAGCAACAGAGTCAACATCTCAGCAGCTGGAGGAAAATCCAGATAAATTGTGTTCTACAGTTCCATTCTTCAGGTCTTTATAGTTTTTATTGTATAGTCTTTTTGACATTTTTGGTTAAGTTTATTCCTACATATGTGTCTTATATTAAGAACAGAATTGTTTTCCTAACTCCTTAGTGAGATTACTATGGATATATTAAAAAATATTCTGTTTTTCAAAGTTGGTTTTATATTTTAATGCTTTGTTGAAATGTATATCATATCTTAGAGTCATTTATTAAAATATTTAAAGTATTTTATGATGATATCATCTACAGACATGGATAGCTTGACTTGTTTCTTTTTCACCTTTGTCCATTTTCTTTTCTTCT